>NC_059141.1:2282500-2575000 GCF_020740605.2 Lemur catta | reverse complement strand
CTGTACTTTTAAGGAGAAGTCTACTCAGAATTTATTTAAAAGCATCTCTCTTAGGTTTGCAGTTCTGGAGAGGGAAGCACAAAAGGGCTTGTGTCAAGATAGCTGAATGGAGAAATTTACATGTTATCACTGTAATTTATGAAAACAGAAATTCAGATTATTGACTTCAAAGTTTGTTTTAATGTATTTAGAATTCGAGTGGAACCAGCTGTTTTTTTTAGCTTCTAAAGATCATGTTGTTATAACCCTGTTCAAAAGGGTGATTGTACTGTATTTCTTTAAACAACTTAAGGGGTATTAATTACAGGAGGAAGGGAAAATACTGTACATGTCTCTTCTGCCTTCTGAGTTAAACAACAAGCTCCATAACAGCGTGCACCCTTGAGGGACTCGTGGCACATGCACAAGCCCATACCTGGCCACATCCTCCTGGCCAGGAGTTTGCAAATGCACCCACAGACATTGTCATCATCATCAGCTGGGGGAGGGGAGAGAGGAAGGGACTCAGAAATGGAGGATGCTGGAGTCTGGCTCATCTTGACTTTTATCCAGCAAACATGGAGGAAGCCCCTACAGTCTGCCCAAGACGACCCATCACTGCACCATGAACCCCAGGCCAGCAACTTCCTACCTCAACCTATATTCCTACAGGGCTGCGGATTCCAGGCAAGGAGGCTATTTCATGGCCACTTAAAGGGTAATGAAGTGATGCCAGTGAGCTCTACCCCATTGCAAAGATGGATGATAGGAAGTTTTTTCCAAAAAGCTAAAAATCCATGGTGTCCTCTTCTTTGCCATGAATCCCACCATAGGGGAGTGAGGGAGCTTTTTACCAAGTGCATGTGTACCTGCTGTAATCAAATCCTACCTTCAAATGTCAGAGATTACAAAACAGGCAAAATGAGAAAGTAGTGGTTTATTTATGAGGGCTACTTTACAAAAGGATTAATCATGGGCTTCCTTGAACAAACTAACTCTCATAAGGCAATTAAAATTATCTGCTACAAAAATTTGTCCATGACATCTCCAAAATCCTATATATGAAGACACACACACATACACATATAAGCAAGCTAGGTCATACTTGATCACAAGAAACTTGGAGCACTGGCGTCCTGGGGCTCTTCCCACAGATAATGTGGACGGTGAGGCCCTGCTCAGTGGTCATCGATGCAGCCCCACCATGTGAACAAGTGGGCTCCTGGAGTCCTGTGTCATCGATTGGCTTGGCCTTGGCTGCTGCTCATGGAGAATTGATGTCACTGAGACAGCCAGCTTCGTCCCTACTGCTTTGAGCAGCTGCCTTCAGGCTGGGCTTTAAGCCCATGGTGGGAGGGTATGGTCCAAGGGGGCCGGAATCTGGTTCCAAAGATGTACCCCATCCTTCAGAACCCTAATCTAATGTGGTGTCCAGGTGCTGGGGAGCCCCTCTGACACTGTTCTCCAGGGTAGAGCACAAAAGTAAAATAAATTGTCATTCTCTTTCTCTTGTTTTAATTAATATTTCATATTTGTTCTAAAACATATTAGTACAGTAGCAATGTATATAATTGATAGATAAAATAAATATACTTACATTGGAGGTACATGTTCAAAATTTTATGATTAGAATTCACAATCAAAAAGTCCAGAGAAGGGGGGGGCCAGGGCAATATATGTAACCTAAGCATTTGTACCCGCATAGTATGCTGAGAAAAAAAAAAGTCCAGAGAACATACGCCAGATTTTAGCTGATACCCATCTGTTTAAGGATGAGTGCTTTACCCCATCCAGAAGTTCAGCATTCTAGGAAGATACATACTAGGGCAAAAGATCTCTATTTAGAGAAATTTGTGCCAGGCAATACAAACTCCAAGAGCATACACTCAGGCTGGGCAAGAGAATTTCATCTCTCACGAAGGCCAGAACTGGCTGCGTGTCCCATTCGGAACTGATTCTCTTTTGCTCAGTTCTCAGCCTTCTTCCACAGACAGAGAGTAAAAGGAGAGAAAGTCTGGGTGTTTGTCCCCCAAGTTGCCTTCTCTGGGACCAGCTTCTCGGGATGGTGGGGCAGCCAGAGGGGTGCAGAGGAGATGCGTGTGTTTCTGCATCTTCCCCAGGTTAGGGATTTCTAAGTGCAGGACCGCAGAGTGGACCGCGCCCCTGAACTCACTGCGAATCACGGACAGCCACTGTCTACCTTCCTGCACTGGCCAATGACATGATTGCCTCCTGAGGCCCTGTTACTGGCCCCCACGTGGAGGTTTTTCCAAGTTCTTGGTGATCGTCAGGAAAAGAATTTCGGGATGTACCACATAAGCCAAGCAAGTGACAGCTCTTATGGAAAGCAAAGCACACTCGCAGCAGAGCACCAGCAGCCTCGAGAGAGCAGCTGCACTGGGAGAAAGTGGTTTCAGATCTTTTGTAGTTTTACTAATTGAGGAGAGGAATATTCAAGACTAAGGGGTTGGCTTTTACTAAGAATTTAGGTAGTAATTCCTAAAATTACTAGGAATTTTCATACTTTATATGATTGTCTCAGAACTGTCATGGTGATTTTAACGGCGGAGAAATTTTTTAAAATCAACATAAATGATACTGTAATTAGCCAAAGTTCATGTAAGGTGGCAGAGACAGCTGACAAACTGGTTGAAGCTGGTTCTTGCCTGCAGTTAGCAGCCCCTCTAGTTATCTTCACCTGCACCCACTCTGCAAGCCCCTGCATCCCGGCTCAGCCCTGTCTCCTGGTGTCCCACTGCAACAGCCCTACTACACACAGGACATTCAGTTCAGTGCCAAGAAAAACGAGAAGAATGTGACTCAAGCCCTGCCCACTGCTTTTGATCTAGTGGCAAAGATATACACTCAAATAACGGAGTAAACGAACGGTGGTCAGACAGGCACTGGGACAGTGGGGAGAAAGCCGTTGGAGGCTGGGTGTGTGGGGAGAAGCCAACCCACGCGCTGCACAGGGTGCCCTGGTGTCGCTGCTATTATGCTGGGAAATTACACTTAGTGGATGGTTTCAGCTTTTTATTTTTTTGGTAAATCCTCTTTGTCTCATTATTAGAGGATGTATGCAAACTACAGTTGACCTTTAAACAATGCAGGGGTTGGGGCACTGACCCCTATCCCCAGCAGTTCACAGCTGACCATAACTTGTGACTCCCCCAAAACATAACTACAACACCCCACTGTTGACCAGGGGACTCACCAATAATATAGTCAATTAACACATATTGTGTACGTTATGTGTATGATATGCTATATTATTACAAAACAGTAAGCTAGACAAAGGAAAATGTCATTAAGAAAATCACAAGAAAGAGAAAACAGTTACTTTTCATTAAGGGGAAGTGGATCATCATAAAGCTTTTCACCCTGTCATTGCACTGAGTGGGCTGAAGGGAACCAGGAAGAGGAGGGTGGTCTTGCCGTCCCAGGGGTGGCAGAGGCAGAAGAGGTGGAGGAGGGGAAGGGGAGGCCGAAGAGATTTATCCAAAAAAATCCATGTATAAGCGGCCCAAGCAGTTCAAATCCTTACTGTTCAAGGGTCAACTGTAATCTATTTGGACTAAAGTTGCAAAATTTAGATACCAAAAACTGATAAGAATTGGGTTAATTGAAAGATTTATTCACTTAGAAGATGTTTACTAGTGAAAAAAAGCTTCACAGTGTTAAAATGTGCTAACCCTATTTTCCACAAACCAAATGAGACAATAGATTTAAGGGACCCGAAAATCAAACACATGTGGCATACCCAAGACTTCCTTTTTTCTTAGCACATGAGAACATTTTACAGATACATTATTTCCTGGCTCCAACAAGAAAGTGAGTACCATAAAATTCTCCAAAGAAATTAGCTATAAACAAGAGAAGAGGTCAGGCTTTACCACTGTCTAACTGCGCCACCTTCACCAGCTATAAAAATATTAGTTCTTCAAAATACATATAAGAGAAGAATATCAACATAATGAAAGCAAAGCAATACATAGAAACATGTGGCTACTGGGGGGGGGGGGAAGGAAATATTTTCCATATTGCAAATATAAAAAAGGGGGAAAAAGTCCCAAGAAATAGATGAAAATTCACCATGATATCAGATGTAAACAATGAGCTCTCTGCTTCCATGACCAGGTGGAGGAGCTGCAAGAGCAGCTTTGCAAGACCTTGACTCGATGGGTTAGAAGCCAGATGCCAGTGACTCCCATTCAGGTGGGCCTCCCGATGCCCTCAGTGCCACTCTGCTTGGGTATTTCTTTGGAATTGAGATGTGGATTATGTCTCTATGAGAGCAAACAATAAACTAAATATGGAGGCAGGCAGGTACAGCCAGTAGGCCAAACCCAGCCTCTGCCTGCTGTTCTAATAAAGTTTTATTAGAACACAGCCATGCTCAGTTTCTTACACACTGTCTGAGGCTGCTTTCATGCTACAAAAGCAGAGCTGAGTAGTTATGACACAAACTATATGGCCTGAAAAGCTCAGAATATTTACTATCTGGTCCTTTACAGGAAGTTTACTGACCCTTGAGCTAAATAGTGAAAAGCAGTCAATTTTTCAGAAGCCTTGTCTATCTGAATACTCTAGATGTTTAGAAATATCTACAGAGAAAACCAAATGCTTTCCTTCTTCTCCTAAGTGCTGGTAATTTCTCTTTATTTAACAAATTAGATGATGGGGGTGGCACTGAGCGGGGTGGGGGATTGGAAGGTCAGAGGGCTCTGAGAGCCCAAAAGCTGGCCAACAAAAATGAAATCAAGATGAGAGGCATAAGGAGATTCTCTGGGCATTGAAAAAAGAACAATCACTTAGAGTTGGCCATGTTTCTTTCCTTAAAGGTATCTGCAGCTTGGTTGATCAGAGAGCTTTTCAGGCATACGCTGTCCTGCTTTGGGCAAATATTTGATAAATACTGCCAGGATAGCTCTGTGGGATGGCTGAAGAAAGGGCTGGCTGAGGACAAAATTATCTGAACTCACAGGTGACAGAATAATTATCCCCACGTGTACAGAACAAAGATTCAGCATTAATTTGGAGAGGGTCCCCAGCATGCCTCCAGGGCTGTGCCCTCAGAGGTTCTGTCCAGATCTGCAATTGATCAGGGCTCGGCCTGAAGCGGTGGCGCACATAGGCCATGGGAACTTACTCACTCTGGAGGACATAAGTAAGACAATCCACATCAGAGTCAAGATCCAAAAATTGCAGCACCTTGGAATCCTGGAGAAAAAGGAAAAACCAAACAACAAAACAGCAAGATAACCAGGAATGAGAGTGACGTCCTATGTTCAACATGTAGGAGGGAAGAAAGAAATCCCTTGATAAGCTCTCAAGACAAAGGCCTGCAAAGTGTCACTGCAGCCATGATCAATATGAATTTGCAGTGTGGAGGGGCCGCTAGGAACCTAAAGCCAAGTTAGCATCAATTATTAGAACCATAGTTTCCGCAGCCCCAGAGGGGACGTTGATCAAAAGACATCTGGGCTTTCGTGCTCTGTTCTGAGTATCTACAAACGGTGGGGATTTCATCTAGAAGAGGAAACACAGGCAACAGAAGGGCTCAAAAGCTGAAGCAAAGGGGAATACAGAAGAATGATGAGGGTTTTATCTGAAGAGAAAAAATAGTGAGACTGAATCAACTATCTCCAGATGGTTGAAGAGCTTGTTTTGTCAGATGAGTCCTTCTCCATGTCAGTGGGTAAGAGATGGACGGACGCAGATTTTGGCTCATCGTAGCGGAAACTATAGTTGCACGGCAGGAACTGTCCCTGTGGAGCATGGCGCCGTGCCACAGCGCTCTTCACTCTGCTTTCCTAGCCTGGCTAGCTCTGACTCCCTCCCTCCCTCCACTCCACGATTCACAAAGGCAACTGCATCGTTTTTACTTACTTAGGGGGATCTTTCCAGACTCCTCTGTTGACTCTATGTATGACTATAAACATAAAAATTAGTTTTATAGGAATGAGATTGCACTGCTTACACTGGCTTATAAACCTGTTTTTGTCATATTAGTTATTAAAATGAAATTTCCAGGTGAAAAATCATCATTTTAAGAGTTCATAGTTTTCTATCTATTCATGTTCCAAAATTCTAAAAGTGTCCTAGGCTGCAATAAAAAGCATTGCATACACACTTTTCCACATGTGTTGAAATATCATAATACAAATTTTACATTTTGAGATATATTGCCAAAGTTTCCCCTGAAAGCTTGCATCCATTTATCTTCCTACTGGTGGTTTGTAAGTATAATTTTATCTACTCCCTTACCAGCACTAAACATTGTTACTATATTTAATCATTGCTATGCAAACAGGTAAAATGGGTTGTTGATGTTCTAGCTTGCATTTCTACTCTGAAAGTCAAGAGTTTAAACTTTGGATTAGACCCCCACCGCAGAGCTACCCAAGCTTTTACTTGTTCCATGATTTGGTAAAGGGACAAAGCCATCTGTGCCTCAATTATTCTCATATGAGAAATAGAAATAATAACAGTATTCATAACATGGAGGGTTCTTATGACATTAAATGAAATAGTAAATATAAAGTACTTATATAAGGAAGATAATACAACATGAAAAAATGAGGTTTATCCCAGGAATGCAAGGCTGGTTTAACATTTGAAAATTAATGTGTTTTATTATACAAACAAACTAAAAATGAAAAACCCTATGACCAATCAAGAAACTCACAAAAAACACTTGAAAAAATCCAACATCCATTACTGATAGATGCTCTCAGCAAAGCAGAAACAGAAGAGAACTTCCTAAACCTGATAAAGTGTGTCTGTGAAAAACCTACAGTCCATGTCATTCTAAGGGTGGAAGACTGATTTCTTTACCCTGTGATCCATAACGAGACAGTATGTCTGCTCTTGCCACTTCTATTCAATGTTACACTAGAGGTTCTATCCAGGGAAGCAAGGCAAGAAAACAAATATGTAATTAAAAGGCATCCAGATTGAAAATTTAAAAACAAGAAGCAGAATCATCTTTATTCTCAGATTACATGATCATCTTTGTAGAAAATCCAATAGATTCTACTAAAAACTCCTACAATTAATAAATGAGTTTAAAAAGGCTGCAAGATGCAAATTTTTAAAAAGTCAATTGTATTTCTGTATAGTAGCAATAAACAATCAGAAAAATTAGAATAAAAAACAGTAGCATCATTTACAGTAACAAAATATATTAAATATTTAGGGGTAAATATGACAAAAGATGTACAAGATCTGTATACTAAAAACTAGAAAAAAAGTTGCTGAGAGAAATTAAGGAAAAACTAAGTAAATGGAGAGACATAGCGTGTTCATGGGTTGGAAGACTCGATGTTCTTAAGGTTTCAATTGTCTCCAGATTGATCTATAGATTAAGAAATCCAACCAAAGTTCCCACAGACTTTTTTGTGGAAGTGAACAAGCTAATGATAAAATGTACATGCAAATGCAAAAGACCTAGAATAACCAAAGCAACTTTGAAAAATAGCAAAATTGGAGGACTAACAATTTCAAGAATTATTTTAATGCTACAGTAGTCAAGACAGCATAGTACTGGCTTAGGAACTGACAAGTAGATCAATGCAACAGAGTTCAGAACAGATTCACACATTTACAGACAACCAATATTTTGCAAATGTGCAGAGGCAATTCAGCCAAGGAAGGATATACACATCCCCACCAACCTGTTGCCACACACACACACACACACACACACACTCACACACACATACACACACTCACACACACACACTCACACACACACACACACACACACACACACACACACACACACGCATGCGTGCGCGAAGGACCTAGCCTCTAACCTTACACCATATATGAAAATTAACTCAAAATGGAGCGATGACCTAAAAAATGTGAAAAGTAAAACCATAAAACTTCTAGAAAAAAACATGGGATAAAATATTTGTGACTTTGAGTCATGAAAACATTTCTTAGATACTACACCAAAAGTATGACTCATAAAAAGAAACTGATAAAATAGACTTGATAAAAATTTAAAACTTTTGCTCTGCTACAGACACTGTTCAGTGAATGAAAAGACAAGCCATAGACTAGGAGGAAATAGTTTCAAAGCTTATATGTGATAAAGAACTTTATCCAGACATTTCCAAACTAGCTAAAGAACACTCAAATTCAATAACAAAGAAATAACCCAATTTTTAAAACGAGGCAAAATATTTAAAGAAACACTTCATCAAAGATATACTTTTGAAAAATAAGCACATGAAAAGATGCTCCACATAATCAGTCACTAGGGAAATGCCAATTAAAACCACACTAATCCAACTACTACATGCATATTAGAAGGTTAATGATTTAAAAAACTGACCATATCAAGGCTAGATTCTAGAAGAACTGGAACTGCTGGTGGGAATGTAAAATGTTACAAGCACTTCAGAAAACAACTTGGGCAGTTTCTTTAAAAATTTAAACATACACCTACCATATGACCTAGCTATTCCACTTCTAAATATTTACCTCAAAGAAAGCGTATGTCTATAAAACATGTGCACAATGTTCACAGCACCTTATTTATAATGTACAAAAACTTGGAACATCCCAAATCTCCATCTACAGGTGAATGGATAAACACACGGTGGCATATCCATCCGGTGGAATACTGCTCATCATGAACAACAAAAAAAAGAACTAATTTTTAAAAGAAAGGGAATGAACTATTGATACACATCCAACATGAATAAATCTCAAAACAATTATGCTGAGTGAAAGATGCCAAGCAAAAAAAGAGTGCATATGGTAGGATTCCACTTACATAAAATCCTGGCAGATGTAAACCAACAAATACAGACAAAACACAGGCCAGTGGCTGCTGGGGATGGCGGTACCCAGGGAGAGGGAGAAGGAAAGAACCACAAAGGGGTCTGAGAAGTCATCACCTCTATGGTGGTGATGACTATGCAGCCATACTCATGCCAAACCTTACCAGGTTTTACACCTGGAATGTGTTCAATTTACCGTATGCCAAGTACACCTCAATGAAAAATATAAAGCACTTTCAGTAGTGTCAGAAAGACAGTAGGTACTCAACAAATGTTAGCTACCATTATTGTTATTTTTCCACCAAATATTTCTTCTACCAGGTGAATTGCCTAGTCTGATCATTTTCTACTGGTTTTACTTTTTTGTACGAATACTTTAAAAATAAAGAAAATTAATGAATTACAGTTTTAAAATACTCCCTCCAGCCATCCCTGTCTCTTTTCACTTTATCTTGACACCATAGATATGTTCGGACACACCATCAGTCTTCCCTGGGATGGTTTCTGGCTTTCTGGTCATTCCTTAAAAAAGATGAATTTGATTTTAAATATTTGGTCTTATCTACTTTTACAAGCTTTATTAAAATATGACTTATATATAATAAAATCCTCCCACTCTAATTGTGCACTTGGATGCATTTCGACAATTTTGTGCAGTCCTGTAGCTACCACTGTGTTTCCGTCAGCCCCAAAGCATGCCTCACGCCTTCGTGCAGTCACATCCCTGCTCCTCCCCTACCGCTCCTGGCAACCACTTATCTGCTTTCTGACAATTCCTCTTTCCTAGAATTTCATTAAATGATTTCATGTAAGTGATGATGTAATACATGCTCTTTCTTGTGTGTCTGGCTTCTTTCACTTACCATAAGATTTTTGAGATTCAGCCACATAGTTGTGTATCCATATTTCTTTCTTTTTACTGCTGAGTAGCATTTCAAGTATTGATATACTAGGAAATTATTTACCCATTCACCTCTTGACGAACAGTGGGTCATTTCCAGTGTTGTTGGTTTCTGGCTTTGTTTACTTTAGTGAAATTTGGGGGGGTGGCTACTAGGAATAATTCTATGAGCATCTGTGCATGGGTCATTTGTATGGACATCTGTTTTCATTTTCTTGGGTAAATATCTAAGAATAGGATTCCTGGGTTGTACATTTAACTCAGTAAGGTATTGTCAAGCTGTTTTCCAAAATGGCTGTGCCATATTCCATTTCCACCAGCAACGTGTCAGCATTCCAGTTGCTCCATATCTTTGTCAACACTTGGTATTGTCAGTTTTCGATTTTCAGCCATTTCAGTGGGTGGGTAGTGGCTCTATCTTATCTCTTAGCAGAATTTATTTGTGATTAAAGTATCCCAATCCATATTAGCTTTCTTTCCTAGGATCAAGATTTTACTCCTAAAATTCCCTTTATCCAATAATTAAATGGGCTAAGCCTTCCAAACATGGTGATTATAAAGTAATAACATGCCTCCTCAAATACTCGTCATACTTTTAATGAAATATTTAGAATATAAATTGAGCTTTTATAATAAACCATAACAACTTGATTGTACCTAAGAAGGCAAATATGGAATTAAACATTACTAAAAAGTATTTCAGGCATTTTACTCTACAGGTTTTTATTTGGGTAGTATCAAAATAAAGGAGAAAAAGATGGCCAGGATTAAAGTTACAACTAACACTTGCATAATGCACTCGGTGGCACATTTTCTTAAGCCCAAATCCACCGCTGAGTCAGAAGGGACGCAGATAAGGGGGCCCTGGGGTCAGGCCGTAGGTCGGCGTGGAGGGGCAGGGAGCCCACACTCCTTGTTTCCATGAATTGCGCTTTCCCAGCCATTGTCTGCGTGGGGGTTGGGGCAAGGACATAATCCCTTATGTATAACACGCACGTACTGCACACGTGCACTCAGGAATGAGTAATTGGATTTGGATTAGAATGGATTTGGGTATTAATTTGGTACTTAACTTCATTATATAGGTGCTTTATCACACAAGGAAATTTTATCAAACAGTATCATTAAAAGCCCATTTCAGCAGCCTTCTCAAGCACACTCGCTGCCCTCCGGATTCTCAGCAGGCTAAAGTCGTGGTCTCCTTCAGCAGCCTTTCGTGCCTCTGCTGCTGGGAAATGACAACTGTGACAAGCCAGATGGGATGACAAGCCAGATGTGGCGTCCTGGGCTCCTCCTCCTTGGCACACTCCAGCCATGTCATTAAAGAGCAATCGCAGCATCTGTCCAGGTCTGAATCCACACCAAGGCTGCATTTCCAGCGTTCCTCTGTTCTTTGGACTGTCAGCTCTGCTAAGCTACTTTCTGCCTATCTGGTGAAAAGAATTTCTCCAGTATTTATTATCAGTATCCTTTTTCACGTTCTTGACATCACAGAGAATTTCCAAAGATGATCTGCATAATCAAGCTCAGGGATTCAAGGCCATAACCTCAGTCCAAACTCACCTGCACGTTCATCTTTCCTGGAAAATATCTTGGAATCCTTCATTTCGGTGACTCCGTTTGGGGACGCACACTAAAGCAGAGAGGCTGAGCTGAACGGCTTAGAAAGAAAAAAACAAACTGAGTGGTGACCTTTATTTCTCAAAAAGGTGGCAGAAAAATTTTACCGTGGGCCCCAAATATGCAATATAAACTTCTTACCATTATAACTCAAAAACCAGGCATTTCTTATACTCTTCCTAAAAATACATGCTTTTATCTGAAGCCACACATAAACAATATGCTCTTCTTGCCTATTTTACACATAATAAAAATGCTATAATGCCACATAGTCATTGCTTTTTTGGTATTATTTCAAGAAATGTGAACTTTCTTTCCCAGAATTTAAAAATATGCCAGTGTTCTTGTTTGAAGAGTTAGTGTGAGGAGGAGAAGATAAATTCTCCCCTGCTTTCTCCTTTCACTCCCACTATTTCTTCAGTTTACATAATCAACAAAACATATTAATGGTGGAGTCTTTTGGATCAACTAATACTCTTCATTTGCCATGTGTTTTATATGAGGTCTGGAAATACCCAAGAAAGAATGCCATGCCCTTAAAGAACTACCCGTGCACGATCAACAGAGAGGCATTGTTTCCAGAAGTGGGGCAGGGTGAGGGTGAGATAGCCAAGATCTTGTCTTTTCCCAATGAGGCCCCCTATTAATATATACCTGTGCACATTTTTATCAGAGGAACTAATAAGACGGTAGGGAGGAAGCAAAGTTAGCTATTAGATAACAATTCTCCTGCCAAGAGCCATAATCTGACACAGATTGAGCTGGGCGTAGTAGTCCATTAATGGTTCACGGCTCATACAATAATGACCTACTAACCTGACGTGGTGTTGCTCTCACATTCTGCTGTCCCCTGGGATGCTACTGTCACTGTGTTATCTATTGCCTGCTTCCCTATCAAAGAAAAAAGCAGAGCTGAAATGTATGTACGCATCCGGCTCTGTAGTTCATTGCACACCAGCCCCGGCACTGGAGGAACAATAGATTTATAAGTTTATCCTACATTAAGCCAAACATGCCTGACTGCACTGTAAATTACTAAATAATAAACCAGGTGGTGTAAGATCCTGACTTGGACAGAATATAAAAATCTATCAACCTGTAAAATACAATAACCATAAATGTGCTATGTAGCTGATGGCCCAGGTAAACCATCCACCACCAGGATCCAAGGTTTCAGCAAGAAAATTGCAACAAAGGCATGCTAAATTTTAAACTTGGCTCCCTTTTCTTTTGTGCCCCATGTCGGCAGAGGAAAGATCACTGAGTCAAAACACTTGGGTGTTTGTTTTGTTTGTTCAATTTCTTTGTCTGGAATTGGCCACTTCCCTTCTAATCTGCAATTGCTCCCGAGCTGTTGCTGCACAGTTTGGGGCTGTTGTCTTCCAAGATGCATAAAGGTTGCTTCCATGCCCAGACTTCACATTCAGATGAGCTTGAGACACTGCACGCTGGCTGGAGAAAGTGAAAAATACAGGAAAGATGCGACCTTCAGATGATATATACCTTTTTCTTCAGAAAAATATCTTAAAACCAGGTTAATTCAGTAACCCTCTGTCCTGAATTCCACACTTCAACAGTCGTTGCAGAAATAAAATGAAGATGAAGTAAATTGTGCTGGATCTTCCCCTGCAGTTCCCTGCAAGAGAGATTCCATTTGTACGAATCTCAGGGAAAAAAATATTAACTTGACTTCAGTGAAAGATTCCAAAATGATCCCATAAATTGTGATTCCAAAACAGACAAAGCTAATTAATTCCTTTTTAGGAGATTTTCAATAAGCAAACCAGGTTAAGTTTATATGATTTACAAACAGTGTTTACATTCATAGAGGTGCAACTAATTGCTACACGGTTTGACATCATTACAGGAAAATGCTGGGGGATGCAGACAGTTTAATTAGGGGTGGTTTCAAGTTCACCACACGATTACCATCACAGAGCTTTTCTAATATGCTTATACACTACAGTAATGCTAAAAAGTGATTACATTCTGCCTGCCGTCTGCCTAAATTTTGAATGAAAAATTATACTCTCTGTAAAAGGGTCGCACTTACACAGTTTAGATTTCTTTCTGAATCATACTCAGTCCCTTCTACCTCTCAGACTTCATCTCTTCTCATTTTACATATTGGCTACCTGGTGACTGTGCTCGTGCATTTGAACCCATCATGAGAGCTCCTTAGAGCATTTTCAGATGACGCTGAAAAACTTCATGCTTAGCAAGATGTTTTAGAAGCAGATTTTTGGCATCTACATAGTTCAGGTACAACACCAGCAATCTTCATAAATAATTTAGTTCCAAATTACAACTCACTTTCCATTTCAGTCAATAACAATTGTTTTGCCAGTTTTAATTTTTAAAGTTTCATTCTGTTAAGTTGCTGTCTTCTGCAATAAACTCAAGTTGCTAATGACAATGTCACTTGGGCAGGCTGGAAACTTGGATGAGGACGGACCTGGAGGTACAGTGCTTAGATCCCTGTCACTGTCACAGAATGACCAGGAATTTGTGTTACAAACATCAGGATCCATAGTCACTATTCTTAACTAACATACAACTAAGAACCAAATCCATGTCCAAAAACCTATAAGCCTCTCCTGTCCTAAGATACTTACAATTTAGTCCTGGAGAGAAGGCATCTTGGCGGGGATCAGTTCCTTTAAGGCTGAAAGGAAGACAAGTTCAAACAACACCGTGAGAATGATTTAAACTTCAAAAATACCACTTCTTTATACCTTTTATTTTTTTATACACGTTTCTAAGTTTCGGCCGAAGTACTTGCAAAACACTTCATGTTCAACTGCTATCCACTCTGGATTCTGGCAATTCAGTTTTGAAAGATGAATAAATGAAATAAGATTCCCCAAAGCAAATGATTTTACAGCGTAAGTAACACCTCAAGGGGTTACCCTGGGTTTTCACAGGAATTTCAAAACACAGACATCAGAGAAAAAAATGTCCCACAAACCTCAAATTGTTGGTGTTTGAGCTTAATGAAAGAGACTCCTGCCGCTGACCATGTCCCACAAGTCAGCGCCTGGGAGGTAGAGGACACAGAATGGATAGAAACATGCCACAATCTTGGTCTCGGTGTTGGAGCCAAACAAGAAACAGAAGTTCGAGGTGCTGCAGCCAGCGGGTGATCTGTGCTTTGGGGGCTGATTGGGCTCTTCAAGGAACAGAGTTACCTTTACCAGGAGCAATCGCTAATTTTTCTATTCAAGATCAAATAACCAACTTCTAATGACTTTAATTAACTTGAGCACAGCACCAAAGCATTACATCTCTCTGTTAAAAAGCAGCCAATAAACTTCAGATCTAAAAGTAAAGTCACCACAAGTGATTAAAGCATTAAAAACGTGTCGTCAAAATCATATCTCTAGTTTCTGGCAGATCACAGAGCAATGACTTTCAACCCCTCTCTGCTATCTTCAGCATCACCCTGAAGTCTCTCAGCGTGGTCTCCTCTGGAACCTTCCATCTTCCCCTTCTCTATCCATGGTGCTCCCTTGCCAGCTGCTGCCTTTCTGCTTTCTCTATCACATCACTGAGAAGGATGCCTGGATGACCCCACCTGAACTCAAAGTAACAAGTGGGTCACACCCCCGGTGACGATCCCAGATGGAGCCCTTGCATTGCTCTGTGAGGTGGACTCGGCCCTAACCACCCAGCCTCTGGCTCCAGCTTAGACTGTGAGCAAAGCTGAGCTACTGAGGCAAGTCATGCCAGGTGTGAAGGGATGGATGGGACACCCGACCAGGGCCCTGGCCCAAGCATTTGTCCACAGCCTCAGTTTCTGCTTGATGTCACCAAAGGGCTTCTATCTCTGATTCCTGTGACTCTTCAGCACAGACACAATGAATTCATTAATTCTGTGGAAACTGACAGACCCCAAACACTGTACCTGAGCAAAGATGAGTTGCAGGAGATCAGGTAAACACCCATGCACGTCTGTGCAAATGCACATTATGCAAAACTATCTAAAATAAAACGATTGCCACAATTCCTAACTATGAGTGACGTCCGCCTCCCATACAGAGGAGCCTTTTGCCATCGTCTGATTTAGGGAGCATCTGCATGTGAGGATTGGGAAGACTGTTAACATCCATGGGAAACATGCCCTGAGACCTTCGCACACCCTCATGCAGGGGCACTGAGGAAGGTCATGTGCAGCAAGCCTACATGCAGTCTGTGCACAACCACAGAACGCTCTGGACTTTCACCAACATCAGGCCTCGTCAGTGAGCAATCTCTGCACTGGGTGGAGCACAGACACCCACAGTTTCATCAGTCACTTTCTCTTATTGCCACACAGAGGCTCTGAGGGGCTCATTCCTGCACTGGATCTGGGCCACCACCCAGCTATCACTGTCAGCTTTGTCCAGACTTCCACGTCCTGCATATGAATCTCCACTTTCTTTGCTTTCTCTTTGTTTCCAGCTTTAAAAAATCGCTTTTTGTGCATGGAAGGTGCAAGGGAGGGGCAGAGAATGCTTTGTCATGAGAAAACAAGTTTAAGTCATTTTCAAGAATTAATGAGTCCACAAAGACAAGAGGAGAACCACAAAGCTCCATCGTAAACCTGCTGGGTGTCACCTAGGCACATTGGTTACGTATTCATGAAACACAAAATCTATTTCATGGCATACAAAATCCAAATATGCAGCTCAGCAAAATCATAAATAACTACATGACATGAACCTTCCAGGTCACCTACAAGTAGCCAAAACTGCAGAGGTCAAATCACAAATTTCAGTGTTCTGCTGAATCAGGTCCCAAAACCAGTCCCATGGGCCACTAAGACTACACATGTTCAGTTGATTTAACATGTCAAAAAGGGTTCCAAGTTCATCTTATTCTTTTAGTTGGAATATGAACCTAGTCCATTAACATCAGTCACCAGAGAGCCCAGCTCAGATTATTGGAGTCCTAGACACTATGAAGAAGCACATTAAGAAGCTCTTGACTGCAAGTGACATAAAACTCCAGCTGAACCGGCTTAAACAATGGGGAAGTGCACCTTGCAATGAGAATTCCTGCAATGGCTTGGTGGAGCACTGACTCATCCGGTGATGCCACCACGATCCAGGGTGCCTTCCTCTCCCTGCTGCTTTCTGCAGCCCAGCACCTTTGCTGGCCTGTCTCGGTTTCAGGCAGCCCACCCAGGCAGCAGGACACCCAGCGGAAAGGAAGGTGCCTCCCCTGTCTCTCTATCAGTAATCCAACCCCATCACAGGAGCCCTCCGCTTGTGACTGGCCAGAAGAGTGCCACATGCCCTTGCCCGGACCACTCACTAGCTAGGAGAATGGAACACTCAGGATTCGCATAAACCATGCACTGCAAACTGAAATTAATAAGATCAATTGAGTAGGTCCCAATTCCCATTTTTTTAATTGAAATTTGAATCCAGATATAAATATAAATATGAACATACACATGCTTCCCTACTTCTGTGTGTGCTGAACTGTGACCTAAGAGGACTTTCTTATCAGGGTGGTGGTCCAAATAGTCTGAGAAGCACTGGACCAATCCTGACCTACTCCCAGGGAAGAAGATGTAGCCTGCCTTCCCCAAAGCACTGGGCCACATACAACCAAAGCGCAACCTGGACCACTTGGGGTTAGGGAGGAAGATGTAGGGAACTGTGGTTGGTAGCAACCACAAGCAGCAAGAGAAAGGTGAGTCTCATAGGGTGGGGGGAGACATTTGCCACATGTGCAGAGATGAAAAAGGATTCAGAGCCAGGCTTTTCAATGAACATGGCAATGCGAGGTGCTAGTCAGCTGCCTGTGGGGCCATATCCGTCCTCTGTTGGGTGACATGGACACATGTCCAACAGAGAGTGTAAGGCAGACACGGCAGAGTATGGATTGCAGGCAAAGAAATGCACAGCTGATTTAATTTAAAAACTAGAAGCAGCATCTACAAGGGCTTTTATCATCTGATGAACGACTAAGCACATCTTAGCCAACTACATAGTTTATTTATCGATTTCCTATGATGTGCTTTATGATACTGCTGAAATCATTATGTGGCTTTTAACGCAGTGTGACTCAGGAGACAGACATGTTGAGGGCTGTCATCACCACGATGCCTTCTGTCATTGCACCGTCTTCTTAACCTGACGTAAGGAAATTCATATTTAGTGAAGAAGGAAATGACTTTGGGTATGTATCATTCAAATCCTCAAGGATTATTGGCTAATTAGGAGCACAGTAATGTAAATTTGCCTTGTGTCAGGTTTTCTGGAACAGTAAAATAACATAATTAAGCAGTGAACAAAGCAGATCATTTAAGCCACCCTTCACTGCAAATGTATATGATGCCTGAATGAATGCATCAGCCTGGCAGCTAGAGAAAGAAGAGCCCACACCACAGAGGCCCAAAATTGTTTCTAATAACAAGAGGGAAACTGTGTAGATTTGACTTAAATTTATTGCTATTTCTTATAAGAAGGTTTTCATCAAAAAATTCCTTTGGACAAATAAATACTCCATTTAAAGGAAACTGGAGTTGTTCTTTTTGGAAAAAACCAATCTGTATTGTGTTAACATAAGCAAAGTAAAAAGCCAAATAAAATTTTCTAGAAATGGAAATGCTAATAAAATTAGAAAATAGGCCTTTATTTAAATGGCATGTCCCAATTTTGACTTCTTTTTGGACTTGTGGTTATATGTGCAAAATTACACATAAAATGTAAAGCTTTAGTTGAATCTGTTCACTCCAAATCACCCAATTAACTCCAATTTTGAAAATAGAAGCACCTTGGTTGGGAGGCTGATAGACTGTCACTGTTCATTGCTAAAGGAAATGTTACCATTATACCCAAAAACCTGTGAGAAGGCAATTGTGAAAACCCCAACAAATTCTGAAAGACTTGGAAGAGGTTCAAAATCAATTTGAAATGTTTCTATTCCATCCATCTCGCTCACCAGCAGAATGGGAAAGTAATGTCTGGTTTGGCCCAGCCGACTGCGGCAAAGAACTACTGGTCCCCAGGACAGGGAGGCCGAGGGCAGGGAGGGCATCTAGATTAACCCTCCGCAGCCTCATGGAGCGAAATTCGTTCCACGGCCGCCTCTCCAGCAGCTCCCGCTCAGGGTTCCAGAAATGCAAGTCAACGCTTCACTCTCCCCCGTGCTGCAGGAGTGAGGGGCAATGAGAATTGAAACAATAAGGAAAGTCAGCGTTTGGAAAGAGCGAGCAGAGTGGGAGCCTGGAGCTAGAGTTGGTGGTGGGAGAAAGAAAGTATAGTTAAGTAGAACTGTTTTTAAACCTGGTCTGCAAGTCAGTGAAAGCATCAATCAGCCACACAGTCGAAAGCGCTCAGAACTCTGCTCTTGATAAAATATTGGCCACGGTCACTTTGACAATGCAGCCCTTGCCAGGAGGAAAGCTCCTGGTACTGCTTCAGTGCTTAAAAAAAAAGTAAGAAAAATAAAAAGAAGGAAAATCAAGTACTTAGATGTCAGCTAAGTTTCCCTTCTGCTTACAAACCGAGGTGACGGCCGGAAGACGGCAGCTCTCACCCAAGCGAGTGCGGGTGCTACACAGAGCGGGCCTTGGTGCTGATGGGCTGATTTATAACTGCTGTTTTCTATTACAATTCAAGTACCTTCAGGGCCCTTTCCAAGACTAATAAATGATTACAAAGTGCTGCATTGTATCTCGTACCTTCTTTCCTCCCAACCCAAATCCAACAGCTGCGCCTTGGGAATGTGTTCTCCAAATTGGGACCCCTTTCTAGACTTGGCCACTCTTGGTCCCATAACCAGCTCTCCTGCAAACATGGTCCTGCCGGGTATCACTTGAGAATACTCCTTCAAAAAAATAATAAAAAGCCACATCACAGACTGGCACAGCACTTTGGCAATTCATTTTTTTCTCACGTTCCAATGACTACATCTTTAAGTCACACCGAGGTCACACTGATGAATTCCAAAATGCAGAACAGCACAGGAAGCTCTTCGGGAATGAAGCATTCACTCAGCAATCTCCGGAACAAACAACATCTGAGCTACAGAAATCTCATTGGAGAGTTGTAAGTGAATCTTCCCTTACTGACTTTGAAACCCCAAAGATTAACAAACTGCATAGGTAATATGGAATAAATCCAACACTATGTGATTTTTGAGAATTCAGATTGAGTATCTGTTCTGTGGACCTTTTCTAACATAAATTTCGCCTCCAGTGATATTCACCATCCTTTGAAAAGTGGGTCACTATTTCTCCTGCCACTGGACGATCAGAAGAACCAGAGAAAACGGTCATTAGGCTGACAAAATGTCCCATACATCCACGTCAGTTAAAAGCAAAAAAAAAAATAACCAAGATCTTCCTTGTGCCACGTTTCAGGATTCCTGACATCTGTCATAAAACTCAGGCCATATGTCTTTTCCTTCCATTAAGGGGAGTCGTCACACAACCAGTGCTAAGGTCATGTCAAAAAGAATTATTGACTTATAAGCATATCTTCCCCCACCCTGCTAATGATTTCCACAAATATACCCACTGATCGTCTTTTTTTATGTGCTTTTCAGAAATTACTGGGAGACCCAGGGGGCCATTTGGGGGTTCTGTGCTTAGGGATTTGACAGGTAATGTTAATGAGAATCACATCCATATTTATTTCAGGATTTATTTATCTAGAGTGGAGTGTTCTGGCTGTGTGAGCCTTGCTGAACTGGCAACGAGCGGAGAAGGGAGTAAGGAAGGAGTGGACGGGGAGGGGGAGGGCAGGAGGAGAACAGTCCAGAAGGCCTCTATAAAGCAGCCTCCAAGAGCGCCGTTTACTGCCTCTTCTACAGGGAAGGCATCCGTCTGCCCTCATATTGTCAGGTTGACAAGAGGAGAAAAAAAATTAACCAAAAGCCAAATCAAATAAATGTGCAACTCATAAATTCTGCAGCTAAAAATTTACCCCTGAGGGACAGCAACAATGCGCCATGGAAGGCTTCCCCCCGCCTGCCCTCATAAAGAGGGATGAGAAGTGAAGCTTCTCTCTCCAGCTCCAAGAGGCCCAGTCTGGAAGAACAGCGCCAGGCTGCCTGCTTCCTCCTGGTCTTGTTAATGAACTGATCCCCATCGTTGGTGGGCACGAAGCTGCTCTTCCCAATGTGATGGCAGCATCTCCAGGCCCTGTGCACGTTGCTAAGCAACGTGTGCCTGGACTGAGCCGCCCGGGTACGGCTTCTCCTTTGCGGGGGTGCGGGGATGCTGCAGGAGGAAGAGCAGGGGCCATCAGAATGTGCATGACCGACACGCAAGCTCACCAAGCCACTTCCTTTTTTGACTCCAAGTATGTCATTCCTAGCAAAACTTGTTCTAATCATCGTCATTCTTGCTCCCAAGTATTCAACCAAAAACAGGGATAAATCAGTCTGTAGAAAAAGCAAGCCTCCTGCCTGCCACCGATTAAGCTTCCCAGAGGCAGCAAGGGTTTCAAGGTGACAATGTTTATCAAACCTCTTAAAGCAGCTGCTCCTACAGTGTCATTAGAGCTTTAGGTCTACACGGGACATATTTTGTATGCGTTACTGTTTGGGAACATTACCCAGTCCAACCAGGGGCCCCAGATGGAGACCATCCACAAGGAAGACTTGGGGAATAATGGGGCACTTCACAGCACCCCCGTTGTCCGGGAGAATTACACTCTTCTCTGGCACAACTCACAAAATGTTATCTGCAGAGCACCATCTTGTGGCAAACAGTGCTGCTCTGTGCCCACTCCCCACAGCAGGGAGGCCCAAGACCAGAAACGACATACAGAGCATCTTTCGCATCCTGGACTTTTTTTTAACCTCAAAGAAGAAGATATTTAAAAAAAAAAAAAAAAAAAGGCTATCACAGCAATGAAAATCCAAAGAGGTGTGCAATTAGTTCAGTATGTTTCTATATTCAAATTTGATTAGTAGATTAGTGAAAGTGCAATGTGTATATATTTGCCAAAGCCTCCATCACAAAGGGAAAATGAAAAAAAAACCCAACTTTTTAATAACCAACAATAGCCACAGTCAGAAATGTTAGTAGAGCTTTTTTACTCAGATTGCCTAGAAATATTAATATACTTTTGCTTTCAGTTATAATTTGTACTTATACTGAACATCAATAAATAAATATATATGTACATAAATGTGAGGCATTTCAATGTATTTCCACTTACTGAAAAAATGGAGTTTTTGCAGCTTCTATGAGATAAAAGTGAAGTGCTTATATCATAATACTCTACTTCCCTCTCTATGAAGTGGAACTACGAATGTAATATGCCAGTATCTGTCTGCCTATTCAAACTAACATGTAAAACTGCTTTCCATCAGCAAAAGTATTCAACTCACAAAGTCCTTATTTTTAAAATGTGAATTCAAGAGTATAGCTAAGGAAATCTGCAAAATGCCTAACCAAGACTGCTGTGTTTTGTACCAGTGCTTTCAGCTGGCAAAATGTAAAGCGTTGCTGCTGCAATGATTTAGGTTAGATTGTAGATTGTAATAAAACTAATTCCTAAATGATGCAATAAGGAAACCACAAAGCTGACAACAGGTTTTAAGACATAGGGTATGTTTTCATGTTTTTAAAATAAGAACAAATGAGTCACTGTCAAAAATACTTCTCGTTAATAATTATTTGCCATCAACACTCTGTTAAATTAGGATTTTCTCCTCCGTGGGTGATGCGAGAATTGATTAGCTGTCACTTTTAGGTGCTGAGTGGCATCTATCTGAGTTAGAAGGGCCTCTTTCTGCTGTTTTGTCTCCACAACTGTAGGCACTTTCACTAAAATTCTACGCTGTGTCTTTCTGACTTAGTCCCTGAAATTCTGAGCCTACATTCTAGAACACACACACACACACACACACACACAGGAATTGTTCTCTCCAAAAGGAGACACCTTCCCATCTGCAGTGCCCTTATTTCATATCACTAGAATAGGCCAATAAATCAACTAGAGGTAAAAGTAAAATCTGTAATAACCCGTTACCACTTCTTCCTCCTCCCACACCGCAGCACATAAAACTTTGTGTCAAAAGGCCTCACATCACGAGAATTAATCAAAAAACTCTTAAAATACTCTATGCACCTACTTCTGATGGCTAATTTGGCTTCTCTATGGCAAAGCACTAATTTTTTATCTCAATCAATTGGTACAGTATTCTTTTCCATCAATCACAGGGGTGGCAAACAGTAAAACACCACCCTTTGTGAGTATAAAGCAAAAGTAAGCAAAAAAAAAAAAAGAAAAGAAAAGAAAGAAAGAAAAGAAAAGAAAAATTTCACGCTACCAAGGAAAGCCTGCAGCGACGACAGAAAACACAGAGAGCAGGAAGGCCCTGGCGGAGGAGAGAGGCAGCAGACGCTGCAGAGGACCCAGGGGAAGCCTTACAAATAGCTCCACCAGAGCAGAAGGAATCTCAAAAGCATCAGAAGGCCAAATGCAGCTGAGAGGAAGAGCCAATAAGAAAGTCAACAAGGTGCCTGGACCAGATGGATCTGATGGGACGGATGCGAACAAGGCGCAACTCGACAGGGAGGATTACTGCGGTCGGGAGAAGACAGATTGAGCTTTTCTTTCCCCGGAAATGAAAGGGAAGTGCCCAGAATGGCTGAGAAAACACACTCTTTCACAAAGAGGAAAACAAAGGAGTTTCAAATTTTAACTGGCTCCCTGAAGAAGCCAGGAAAAGACTAGAGGTATGTCAGGCCGGAGGGCTTGGCGAGAGGGCAGAGGGCAGAGGACACCCACCCAGCACCCCCGTGTGGAGCCCACAGGTGGGGAGCAGGCACAGCCCAGCCACCGGCCAGAGGCCACTACCTCTGGCACATGTGCCCCACCTCCAACCCTTGTCACGCCTGCTGCCATCGAGCTGGACTGGCTCCTGCCCAGTCTGCCTTCCTGAGTCTGCCACTGAAGGCACAGCCCCAGCCCCAGGTTCCCTGCCGCCATCTTCTAGAAGCAACTATGGCATGATTCATTGATTATGTGGAGGAAGAAGACGCTGTGACAGCTGGGGACCGAGAGCACAGCCTGGCTTTTCTAGGTGTCGAGGCCACAAACCATGTGTTCCTCTCAGTGGGCGTGAAGGGCCAGGCGCTTCCACGTCTACTCTGAAAATGGAAACAGAAACCTGTCTCCTGCAAGCAACAGACAAAGAAAGTTAAAAAATATTTACCAACAATACATGGGAAGCCAAAGAAAAACATTTAAAGCTTAAACTGCAGGGCAACAGAACTTATCAGTATGTTTTGTTGTAAAATATGTGTGATCAAACTATTGTATTGCTGCCCCATACCACCCCTTTATAACAGAGGTCAAGTATATTACTGTGCTTCCCAGAGCAAAGCACATGGAAATACTACTGTGCTCAGTGCTTTAAAGCTTCCCCCAAATTTCCATCAGCTCCTTGTACCCTCACAACCACCTGCCTCATAGGGTGAGTACTGATGTTCATGCTGCAGCTGTGAATACTGAGGCTTAGCAGAGTTAAGTGAGGCACCCAAATAGAAAGTCACTTGCAAATATGGATCAATATCCATAGGTGAACATCTGTCTTCTGATCCCAGGTGCCAGCCCATCTCAGCTCAGGCTGAGACCCTGGGCCCTGTCAGGACATGGAGAGAAAGAGGGCAGGCGCTCCGGGAGCAAGGCAGGAAAGCTGGGCTGCCAGATTAAGCCACAAAAAGGATGTCCAGTTAAATCTGAATCTCAGGTAAACAACAAATTATTTTACTATAAGTATATTGCATGCAATCGGTGGGTTACACATATACTAAAATTATTCATTGTTTATCTGAAAGGAAAATTTAACTGATTGTCTGCTATTTTGTCTGACATCCCCAGATAAGGCAAATGTCAGTTCCTCCAACCCAGGGGAGGAGGTTCTGGGAACAGCTGGAAAATACCCAATGGCATACCCTTCCCAGAGGTGAGGCACCACAGGGCATCTCGTCTGTCTCCAAGCACTTCCTGTTCTATTATCACATTGGTGCTCCCTGTGGAACCAGGGCATGGCATCATCATCCCATTACCAAGCTTGAAGTGACTTGGAAAGCTAGTGACAGAGCCAAGGCAAGAGCCCCCTGAGTCTGAGTCCAAAGCTCTCTGTTTAAAATGAGAAGTGATGCTCTGACCAGTCTTCAGCCATCGAACTCATCATATGTACCTCCTCTTAATCACAGCTGCAATTTCCTCTTCACATCTTGAATCCAACAGCATGAACATTTAAATGGTCCAGGTGATGTCAACATCTTTTCCTCCAGGCTTGCTGCACACATAGTCTATAAAGCCAAAGGGACCATCCTAGCAAAAGGTAGCACTGAGACAGCCTATTGAGTGAGGACCCCAAACTCTTCCGAAGGCCTAAGATTAGAAGAGAAATAATTTGAAAAAAAAATTTAATGAAATAGATTCATTATTCTTATTTCCATGTTCCAGATCTATTAATTTAGCCTCCAAAGTAATCTTTGTCCAGGGTGCATAACTACATCAAATACTCCTGCTGTCAAAGCTTTATTTCCTTAAAAGGCAAAGATAATATGGGCTGGGTATTCTTTTCCTACACATAATTCATTTAAGTCAGAAATGTTCTCAAATGGCTTCTTTTTTTACTACTCTCCAAGTTTACGTGCACCATGATCCAAGAAGATATAAATTACCACTGGGACACGGGGCGAGACTGCTCCTCCCATGACACAAACACTGAGATTTCATTTTCCTGATACTTTTATTTTGCTGCTAATAAAATTGGGTGGTTAAACCTCCATGGTAGAGTATGAATATAACACCAGAGTTAAGCTTTAACACCAGCAAAAACTCTATTAAAATGTTGCCCCAGAGACTGTAAATTTGAATTCTGGCACTGCAGGTCCGGTCGGGTCTGAAAACTAAAGAGAGGAAGTTCCTAAGTCTTGCTGAACAGGCCACACAGAAGGACTTTATTTTTTTCCTTTAGGCTAATTTCCTTATGGAGAAGGAAAAAAAAAAAAAGTAAAGAAGTAGAAAGGCCTTAAAATTCTGAACTGACTTAGGAGAAGAAATGAGCTGCCAAGACACAGAAGATGGAGCTGGACAGGTGCGCTCCACAGGTGGGGGACACAGGAAAGAAGACACACAAATGCTTCTGCGATTTGGACTAGAATGTACGATACTGAAAGAACTGCTCTCAGAAAGAAAGAGCGATCCAGCGTGGAGGAAAACAAAGGCCACCGGACAGAGGCGCGAGCTGGGGCCTGGCTGCCCAGCTCTAGCCCCAGCTCTGCCCTCAGCAAACCAGCCGCCACCCGCCTGAGCCTCCTCATCCGCCAGATGCAGCCGTAGTTCAAGGTGACTGCAAAGGTATATGTATGAATGTGCTTTGGGAATCTTCATATGCCCACGAGAAGGTAGTTTATGAACCTGGCAAAGGCTTTAAATTCAGTGTTTGTAGAATTAACTTACCATTATTAATGCTAGAAATTTTCCTTAAAAACAGACTGGGGATAAAAAGTTACATATTTTATCAGTAACAATGGGTTAGAAACTTTCATTTGGAAACATAACACCAACAAAATCTCAAGAATTCTAAGAGTAAACATAACAAAAAGATTTTTTCAAATAGACTCAGCTTGCATTTTGTATTGCATAACTGATAGCATGAAAATTATTAAAAATCTATTAAAATCGGTTGAAAATTTTAAGGAAATACTGCAACAGATTTGAAAACTAATTGTCTACCTATGAGTCAGAACAAATTAGAAGGCAGGTGATAACTGACAGCCAGGTTATCAAACTTCTTCTGGTCTTTGAGTGAAGGGACTAACGATATTCATGTTACGGCACGCTCGCGGAATGACTGTTCAATATACATTTTACTAACACAATCAATGAATTTAGCAAAGATGTGTTTAAGAAGAGAGTATTTGAGGATTAGGGGCAGGTTTTAGAAATGAAATGGAGGATAAGCTAACAAATCTATCAGAAATAAGATCAACAACTTAAAATTTAAACCAATCTTGAGCATATATTTGAACTTGGATATGCAGAAATGGTGCACAAGTCCCCAAGGTTCAATGATACACTCAGAGGATCAACAGCCGTGTAGACAGTTAAATTACTCGGAAAGCCAGGGAATTTATCAAACATGAATTTCAAAGTGGATTCTGGCCTCTAGGAAAGATGGAAGTGCCCATTAATGTACATACAAAATAAATGTTGTCTGCAAGCTCTTTCCACTATTTTTTGACTACAAATTGGCTAAAAGTTTTTAATTTACATAAAGCGGGACAAAGAGTCCTTTCCCTGTGATAGAAGTAACCTGGGTACACGTTGTGCAGAACTATTTACAAAATCCTGTTGGCCTGACAGGTACAACACAAAGAAATAATCTGCACCATTTCATTTCTCTTGGTGCATTATTTATAACTAACTCCAATTTGAGAATGTTAACATTAAATAGGTTTCACACACGGAGGAAATTCGTACAAACCCATCACACATTATGAATGGAAATTCTAACAGCTCTACTAAAACCTGTTAAAGCAGAGGGGCTGGAATCGGACGAACACTAGGACGTGATGGTCCTTAGAAACACAGACAGTGTTTAGCTCATAATCTCAATGTTTCTTTTATTGATCAAAAGAAACATTAACTTCATCTAGCATTGACAGAGAATTTGTCAAAAACTGTTTTACATAACAGAATATTTCATGGCTAAATGGCTCAGGATATTAGTCGTTGGCCTTTGGGCCGCAGGACTTGAGCCTGAGCTGCCGCGAGGACAGAGGGTCAGCGCCCAGGCCCACAGGGAGGAGGGGCCGGGCAGGCTGGGTGCGATGTGGGTGCAGGGGCAGCTTCACTGTGCGCAGAAGCTCGCCTGCCTCTCGCCTCCCTGCCCGGGGAAGGTTGGTGCACAAAAGAAGAAGGCCCCGTCTTTCAGAAGGTGGTCCCTCCAGGTCCAGATACGCCAACCGCGTGGACATACACACCCAGGAACGCCACGGCCTTCACATGCTTTGTTCCTAAATCAGAGGAGATCACTGACTTTTCTTTCATGCAGGCTTTCCGTTGCCTATGTCCCAGTTTCCATTCCTTTCTATAAACTGAGTCCCTCTAGTTGGACAGACTTCATTTTCCCTCTAATCCCATAGCTCAATAGCTGACTGTCTGACAAAGCCACAAGCCTCTCAGCTCCCCAACGTCCAAACCCCAGGCCATTCGTATCTAAAGGCTCCCAGCAGCGTCCAGCCGCCTGACCTCACGTCCAAATCCGAATCGCCTGCTTCTCGTGGTGGCTTAAGGGCCCTCCCTAGGTCCGTGTAACGGTTCCCTCCTACACACAGACGGGCGAGAGGAGGTCACCTCTCCAGGCTTCCCCTTCCCTGAATGATACAGGTGATTAGATGTGATGCTCTGGAATGTTCTTTCTGCCCTGACAGTCCTGGAATTGTGTGTTTTCTAATGTTCGCCTCCACCTCCCTCTGGCACATGAATGTACAAAGTAGCGTCCCTTTTCCAAAGATGAGGAAACAGAGACAGGTTTACATCTGTCATCGTGTCAAGGAAGAAAGAGTGTTCAGTTGGCAACAGAGGGACTGTGGGCCTGGAACGTGCCCATGGCCACGGCTGCTGTCATTTCACAACCAGCCCTGCTACTGCACATCCGGGCTTAGACGCGCTTTTGCTATCCTTGTCTGTAAGGGCTTAAAATGAACCCCTTTCCTGGGTGTCTGGACCTGACAGAACTGTAAACATCACACAGGTACCTGCACACTCGGTCCTCGGTGCTGATGAATGAGCCCGTCCCCAAGGCCAGCACAACACGGGTTGTGCCCATCAGACGTCTGGGCTGTGGGCGCCCCAACCACCAAGTCTCGACCTCACCCAGCATGGCCACCCCAGCATCAACAGGCTCTCAGGCAGGCACTGGAGGCCGGGCTCCCTCGCAGTCTGCATTGGGCAGGGGCGCAGCCCTTTGTCAGGATGGGAGTCTGGGACGCGGTCTCACCCCTCTCCCCCACACCACCCTGCACACACCAGGTGCTCAGGAGACCCAAGAGCCATCTTCTCTGCCCCCCCCCACTGGTGGGACCAAGGGTGTCCTTTACTCGGGTCTGGTTCCTCCCTGTGCCCTCCCGAGCACAGCCTCCCTCTGAGCCGAACCAAACGAGGCCATCCCCAGACCCCAGAGTGGGTGCCGGGTCACCTTGGCCTTGGACACTCCCCCACAATGTGCGTCTGCTGGTTGAGCTGCCAGACGAAGGCCAAAGGCAAGGGGCTTAGACAACAGAAAGTTGCTTTCTCACAGTCCTAGAGGCCGGACGCCCAAGATGAGGTGTTGGTGGGGTTGGTTCCTCCTGAGGCCTTTCTCCCTGACTCGTAAGCGTCTCTTTTCTGCGTCTGCACGAGGTTTCCACTCTGTGAGTCTGTGTCCCCATCTCTTCTTACAAAGACATGGGTCATACTGGATTAGGGTTCACCCATATAACCTCATGTTACCTTAATTACCTCTGTAACGGCCCTATTTCCAAACATGGTCACATTCCAAGGTACCAGGGACTTCAACATATTAATTTGGCCAAGGGGAGGACAATTCAGCCCGTAACATGCAAAGCCTGGCTTCTTGCTCCCTTCCTAGGAATGAGTAGCTCTCTGGCATGTCTGTGCTCCAGAGAATTCGTTACCAAATTGGCTTTCTCACCTGGAAACGACCTCTGCCCCGAAACACCAAGTGGTAATGCTGTAGCTACAGGAGGAATTGGAGGGAATTGTGCCCAAATGAACAGACAACCTGGTAGGCATATTTCATGGCACAAGGCCCTCTCACACGCACCAGAGTCTTTGATCCTCAAACTCACTCTGCAAGGGAGGCTGGGGAGGTATTAATCAATGAATACAGATTAATTTGTGAGATGATGAGAAGCAGAGTAAGTGGCCCAAGGTCACTCAGCTAATTATGGCCCAAGTCTTGTGACGCCAAGAACACACTCCTTCCACCACGCCTCGCCGTCCCTTGTGCGGCGAGGGGAGCCTGGAATACGGTTTCGCAGCAGTTCCTGCAAGCTGAAATGCGTTTATCGTCTTGCACAAGTTATGACCTGAGCCTTCCCACAAGAAGATCGTATCGCAGTAACAAATACACATCGTGCAGGTGGCTAACATGATTTATTAAATTTTCTCAATTTCATGTATCAGGAAGTTCCTCTACACAGGAAAATTTTCTAAATATTGAAAACATATGTACATAGGACAAAGCTCAGGGAGAAAAAGGCTTATTTTAACACATCACACATAATAAATGTTTTTTTAACAAAGTCTGTATGAACTTTCCACATTAATCAAAAGTGAATGCTGCATGATTCTATATAATTAACCAGGAAGTCGTATTACAAGTGATAAATATCACAGACAACAAAGTGAAGCAACGCATATTGACCTTAACTGCTCATTAATAATGCAGGGTTTTTGATGGTCCACAACGCAATTATTACTCAGTTAATTGAAGGGTCAAGTTTCCCAAAGATTAATAATTAGACTTGCAGTGGCCTGTCCCTCAAAGGTTTAATAATGCCAAGAGATGCCCCATTAGGCCTCCTTAACATCGGGACCAGAACCTCAGTCCTGTGCGTCCCTGCTGTCCCTGCAACGCTGCATGGACAGCGAGTCCCAGAGACGTCGGGTGGTCACCAGGAAAAGAGGCGGTCAAGCCTCCTGACAAAGGCGTGCCTTGGGGCGCCTCTGAGTGGGGTTCAGGGAGGGGAGGGAGCAGCTGAACGGATGACGCAAGTCTGTCTGCGTCCACCTCTGGACACGGCCTCTAGCATCAGGCCCCAGATCACACCACTCCCAGCAGCAGTGGGTCCGACTGCGAAACGGTTCAATGGCACCCAAAGAAATTCACAGGATGACTTCATATCTATGAGATATGGGAAAGATGAGATGAAATGTATCCTCCCAAGTCAAAATATTCCAGCTCCTTTTCTGTACCTTATGACCGAGTTCCTGTGTGATGGGAGCAGGCTCAGAGCTTCCCTGCAGCTGCAGCACCTCAGCCGCACCACACACAGGGGACCCAGCGCCTTGCTCAGCTACTCACAGCAAACGCCACCCCCAACGCACCTGCATCTCCCAGGCTGTGAGCTTGCCCTGGGGAGGACGCCTGAGTCTAGATGCTTCCTCCCCACTCCCACTGCCACCTTCTCCCTCATCCCATCCTCAAAGGGCAGCTAAACAACCACTTGAGCCAAAAAACCTCACTCAATCTCAAAATCCTAAGACCGCCTTCCTGTTCTGTACTCGGCAGCACATGATTCCTTCTCCTTCACGAAGCTGCCTAGGGCCATACACGTGAGTCCTGGCATCCTTCCTCCTCCCTGGAGACTGCGAGTGACTCACAGGTTGAGGCTGGTGCCCCTCTCACGTGCACAAGCCCGGCGACCAAAGGAGGACATGCCTGCTGAGCTGCAGGTGCGGGCGGGGAAGCAGGTGGCCTGTGCCCTGTCCAGAGCACACGGGGCAGGTCAAGTGCAGGGTGGACCGTGGGAGCCCCTGGTCCATGCCAAGCAAGAGCAGAGGGTGGGGAGAGAGAGCAGCGGCACAGGTGGGCTCTCCAGGGAGAAGCCATGGAGAGCAGAAGATACTGGCCTGGATCAATAACAAAGGGCGTGGCCCTGTAGGATGGCTCAAAATTGCAAACAACTTAGATGTCCAAGAGTCAGGGCTTGGTTAAATAACAGCAGTACATGCACTCCATTCAATACTGCAAAATCCTGTGATGGTAAACATGAAACAGCATGTACAGCATAGCTACAATGGTGTGGGAACAAAACACGCACAGAGGACAGACTGCGAAAGGTTCACAGTGGTTCCGACTCGGTGTGGGATCACTGGTGATGCTTATTTACAATTTCTGCTTTTCCATATGCTCCCAACTTTCTAAAATGAATGTACAATGTGTGAGGGCTGCAGGGGAAGAAGCACAGTAGGACCTGCCCTGGCTCTGTTGGGGCAACAGGAACCACTATAAAAACCCACGGGACTGGCCATGTGCTCCATGCAAAGTGCACTGGACAGCCAAGGTCCCAGAGGACAGGAAAGGCCAGAGCTTCCCTGGACGTACTGGACGGTTGGGAGCAGCCTGTCCGTGAGCAAATGAAAGAGAAAGAGATTTCATAAAAGGTAAAGAAAAGGGCAGAGCCCAGACCTACTGGCCTCCTTTCCTTATGTCTTCCTCCTCCTCAGCCCCATCCTCCTTAGCGCAGGACCCCACCCTGAGCCAGAGGCCACAGGGTGGGTCATGGGGACAGACCCCCCCATCACACGGACATCCTTCCCTGTCTTCTGTCTCTCAAGGGCGTCACCTCACTCCTGCCAGATGCAAACATAAGCCCTGGGCATTGCCTGGGAGCACCTCTCCCCCGGCTTGAGACCGTTATATCTCTGTCGTGGTCTAGCTTGAAGCAGTGACCCAGAGGTGAAAAATCCTTATCCTGGGATCAATCCCTTGGGCCAGCCAGTCACCTTTATTTATGGTTCCTGTAAAAAGAGCCGGCTGTGAATCTGAGCGCTGCCCTCATACGCCCACTAACGAGATCTCATTTAATATGGACATATTCCACCTCGTGGGGACCAGCTACTTCTCAGCCCTTTCGGACGTGCCAGTGGTGCTCTGCAGGTGCCTTGGTGGTGCAGAAGGGACTGGGGTGCTCCCGGGGTGCACACAAGGACCTCTCTTTGGTGGCACTGAACACTCACGCCCATCAGTAGCATCAGATTTCAAGCTGAAACCAAACCAGAAGAAATGACGCCCCAGCAGCACTATATTTTATGTCTTGTTTTTATTTCCTTTACTTGTCTTTCAGTGTAAACAGTCCATGTTGCTCTAAGAGGTCAGTTTTATATGCCGGAGCACCACCAAACTATTTAGGTTTAAAATGACACTACTGTTTAAGACCCTGTAATTTTCAGAACATTTGATTTACTGTTGCAGCACTCCATAAGACTCATTTCGTGCCTCCGAGAAGAACTAGTCAAAGTGTTAAATAAACATGAAGTCTGCGTCTTGTTTTCTTTCCAAAAGTGCAAACACTGTGTACCTCTAATGATTAAATACTGCTTGACACACAAGCAAGTGATGATTTCACAGTTGCTTCTTTCCCGTGGCTTCATTTTATGTATTAATTATTTTGTGTTCAGACAAAGACTTTAATTAGGAGTCATAAAGGATTTCTGAAGAGTGAATAAGTAGTTTCATCTGCATTAAACTGATAATAAACAGACATTTCTAGAACAAGGAGCTGCCCATGTGCAAGCCTTAACTAAGCCTGAATCTATTAACCACTAACTAAACTCAGCCTCATAAAATATTGTTTGGGGATGTTACATGACAGCAAAAATGATTTAGATTGCCTTTAGGTCCTTAAAGAGGAAATAAATTAATTGAAGTTTGGTGGATATTAAAGGTTGAAACTTGCCTTTGAATGTGAAAAATTCTACCAATATTATCCTAAGCTCCTAACACTGATTATTAAAAATCATTTGATTCTTTGAAATGACAGTACAAAAGCAAAAAAATTTAAATATAATGGCTTTTTAAGGATAAGAGGCAAATATATGTGCACTTGATTACAATGAATCTGAAAAAAAAGAAAGCAGAGAAAGTCAAGTCTGTCCATTAAGCTAAAACTCCACTCTCCACTCTTTAAAACAGGAACTACATTACCAACAATGTCCCTGCCATAAAGCCTCCGCGAGGCAATACCTCATGCCAGGACGGGCTCTTCTCCACTGTTTGTGTTCAGTGAGTGGGATTCTGAACACTCAGACAGCCTCTTTGCTCCAGATACTCCTACCAGACTCCTGGTACCTTTGGCATCTGTCAACAGTGCATAAGGTGAGGGCCTGGGGTGAGTGTGCACTCACTTTTATTTTCAGCTTTATTTTGCATATTCATCTTGAGTTCTGGCACCATCTAGTCTGCCAATTGCTGGTCGCGTGCTGTTTTCTAGTGTTATAAATTCTTAGAACCAAGCTAATCCTTACAGAGCATCTTCTCCAAGATTCTCAGAGTTGGGAGAGGAGGGTTACCTGAGCCCTAAGAGGTTCCTATATAACCTTTAGGATTCAACACTGGGATCGTCCACCCCAGGGAACTGCCCTTTCCAGGTGAATTCAATACCCACCTCTGCACTGTCAAAGTTCCCTAAGGACAGTCAGCACCCCACACTACAGAGTCCATGCTGAGTGTGGTGGCCTCACCTTGTTCTTCTGTGAACCCTTGAGGGCCAAGACCCTGCCCTACTGACCTGTGCATCCCCAGCCCAGCGCAGAGTTGGCCCAGATAGGCATTCAATAAAAATGTGCAAAATGAATGAGGAGGCAAAATTAATATGATTGAACTTCCTTCAGCCTCTGGCATCTGGTATATTTGGCTAAATGCAGAACAGGGAAGCAGCCCAGCCTCCAAAGTCTACCTGGCAAGCGTCGCTCATGTCCATGTCAACGTGCTATCTCGTCCTGGGTTTGCTTCCTGATGGGCACTTTGTCCTTCATGCGGCCAGGATTGATTGAGCAAATACCAGTGTTCAAAGGGGCAGCCACGGGCAGCCTAGTGTCAACGTGCCCCACAAGCACAAAGCCAAGAGGACCTGGCCTGGTTTCTGAGCAGTGAAGGGTCCCAAGATGGGTGGGGACAACCATCCCTCCGACCTCATCACCTGAGCACTCTAATGGTGAGGTATGGGCTGACAGAGCCCCAAGGAGAACAGGACAGCCCCGGAGGAGCTAGGATGGCCCTGACCACTGGCTGGGGATTCCCTAGCGATGCAGGGCCAGCCTCTGGGCACAGGGAGAGCTAGCACAGGTGGTGCCGGCTCAGCCTCCCACTCCCTGAGCCACCCAGGTGGGTCTTACATCCAGGAGCAGCCTGTCCACGGTGTCATCATCCTCTATTTGATCGTCAATGCTAAGTGCATGAGAAGACTGTCTCTGCTGCGGAAATCCCAGAAGGAATACAAGAAAGCCAGGTGGGGCAGGGAGGAAGCAAGAGCAGAGAATTCCCAACTCTAGAACCTTCCTAAGCCCTGGGCTGGCCTTGAAGCTACGGGCTATGATGAGGGGCTTGCCCAGACTGGCCAGTCCCCTCCCCACCCCTCTCCAAGCCTCTTGCCCTCCCAGGATCTGTGCCCAGAGTCAGGGACCATGTCCTGCTTCCAGCATGACCTCTTCTCCCTCCATCAGCAGGCCCTGGTGCCACAGCTAACTATCCTACTATGAGCCCTTCCTCCCCTCATCCCAGACCACCCCGCCCCAGCCACCGAACCCAAAGCTCCTGCTGCTTTAATCCCCAAATCACCAGGACCCAGGCCTAGGCCACAGGGAAAGAGCATTTTCCGCAGAAGAACTCAGGTGTGTGAAGGCAGAGCCCAGCTGAGCAGAGAGGACCTTGGCGGAAGACCCTCTGTGTGCACAGGGACTGAGACAACTCTCCAAGCCCTGGGGTTGTGGACAACTGTCACCTCAGATGCCAAGTCACCCGGGGGTAAGCGTGAGAAGAGAAGGTGGCGAATGTGCTTGTGCTGTTAGGAAGGAACCTGAGTCCTAGGCTCTTCCCATGGAAGAGACTCTCCAAGGAGCCGCAAATAAGGACCATAACACTTACCAGATGGGCACAGCTGGTTGTTGGGATCAAACCATGGAATGTCACTGAAATATGAGATCAGCAAAGACAGGTTTTGTAGGAGTAAGAGTGCAAGACATGGCATGAAAAGTCTGGGGTCCAATCCCAGGACCGCTACTTCCTAGTTTTCTGCCTGAGACAAGTAACTTAAGCTCAGCTTCATCATCTGCATAAAAAGAAAATCATTCCTCCTACCCTCTGGGCCCATAGCAGGCGTTAAACGAGATGACGCAGAAAGAGTCCATTGCAGAGGCTGACTCAGCAAATGTGCATCTCCTCAAATTCTCGTGGCAGCCCAGCTGCTTACAGTGAAATCACTGACAGCAGCATTGCTTCACATACCTCTTTGGCATAGCCACCCCGTGTCTGAGAACACATCCTACAGAAACGGTCTCACCAGCACACACCGACCACGAACACAGCAGCAGCAGTTTCATGGAGGTGAGCACTGGGAACAGCCTCAGTGCCCACCAGGATGGCTGGAGGAGAGGAAGTCATGACGCAGCCATGTGCACACTAAGCAGCTGCTGGGAAAATGTACTTACAGGGAGTAGTGTCCAAGGGAAGGGGAAGCAAGTCTGCAGGAGCCTGTTTTGCCAGGATGAAAATGACAACATCAGGGACGAGCAGACAGACAGCTGATGGAAAAGCACTCATCTACAGTTGGCCCTGAACCACACAGGTTTGACTGCACGGGTCCACTGTCACGTAGATTGTTTTCAATTGACCATAGATGGGAAACACAGTATTCATAGGATGTGAAACCTGAGCATACAGAGGGCCAACTCTCCCTATATGTGTATTCTGCAGGGCCAACTGTGGGACTTGAGTATGTGCAGATTTTGGTATATGCCTGGGGGTGCATGTACTGGAATCAATCCCCTGCATATACCAAGGGACAATTGCACACACATATGTGAATAGAAAATAAGCCTTCACTTTTCATTTTATACCCTTGATGTTGTATGGATTTTCCATTTAAGATTTAAAGCCAAAAGAAAATTTCCCTATAGTCCAAGCAAAATCTTTGCACTTTTCCTCTAACAGATAGAGCATGTTCAATGTGGGAAATTTTATGATGATAGAACAAGGTGAGAAGAGAAAGGGGGGAAGGGAAGGAGGAGAGAGAAGGGGAGAGGAGGGGAAGGAGACCACTACAGACAAAAAGCCAGGTCAGTCATGATACCTTCTGTTCACATACAGATTTAAGTCATGGTTAATTGTATGTCACTGTCTCCTCTGTGTCCCTGAGATGTTTTAGGCATGGCTAAGCCCCAACAACGTCGAGTACACAAGACTACAAAGGAACCAAGCATGACAGAGGTATAATTAGGAACTCTGAATAGGGACCAAAAATATAATCATGATAAATACAATACAACAGTGAATATATTCCAAAAATGTCAGCTGCCAAGTGTTTGCACTTCAAATTTCATCTCCAGTTGGGTGGAAATGTCTACAGATCCCAGAATACTGGACTAAAACTCCATGCGGTTCCATTTTTATGGGTGAATCCAAAACCAGGTGGTTCTGGAAAGAGAGTTCCCACAGCCCTTCTCCCTCCTGTGGTTTCCGGATGCTTAGAATGTTTTCCTAAAATGAAATTACAAACATGAATCTCTTATATGCAAGCAAACTTTCATACCAAGTATGCCAATTACAGGCTTGTCATTTTCCCTTTGTAAACCCCAATTTTTAGCCATAAAAATGTGCTTATGATACAACTTTTTGAGCTCAAAAGAATCAATTGGCTTTTTGGGAGGAGGAGGAGGGGGAATGTATAAATGTCTTCTTAGGCCACCTTAAGGGAGAACAATCACACACAGATTAACCATTACTTGTTTTGATCATAATTCAGTGATTTTCTATCCTCAAATTTTTTCTAAATTTACAAAAAAAAAAAAAAAACAAGAAAGATAGTGAGTGCACGGGAGGGAGGGAGCAAGGATTTTACAGAATACAGGGAGTGAGGAGATGCATGGCCGCATGAGCGCCTATTGTTCAAGAATGAGCCCACGAGTGCGGACAGCAGGTCCCCACCACGCACCTAAGCTGCTGCAGCCCTTCTGTGATGGCGTGGGGTGAACAATGGGCTTTGAAACCACTTGGAATTGACTGTCATTAGAAGTATTAAGCCATATTCTTAACATTATTTCAAGAGAGGTTTTTTGTGTAGTTTAATATAGCTATACCTTTCTCTAACAGCCACACACTCTAACTTTGACACATTTGAAGACAGAAGATCTACAGGGAAATGTAGAACCAAGAGCCATAAGACACAGGGTTACAGTTCACGAGAATTTGCAATTTAAGTATATGATGACTGAAGAGAGATGGAGATGCATCGGGAAATGTATCTTTCGGCTGCTACATCTACAAGTAGGTTAATTAAGTCACCAACGTTCTGCAGAGAAAAGTGTAAAACACAGTGATCAAGTGAACTCTTCTCCAGGGTTACACAATTTATAACCCACACCATCCTCGGAACTGTGCACCTCTGCCCGGCTCCCAGGAGCTCAGCTCGCGCTGAGGAGGAGGGAAGGGGACGGAAATGCACACTCTCCCATCCCCACCTCGGGGGCCCTGCCCTCCAGGGCTGTGCCAGGGAAGGAGGAAAGCAGCCCCCAGGTGAGGGGTGCACCTGTGAGCCTCAGTGGCCCAGCTCAGGAGCTCACAGAACAGCCTGCTCGGGGCCTCATGTCTCCAGAAGGAAGGCAAGGGGCCCCAGTGACTCCTGCAGGGCTAATATCTCATGAAAGGTCTCAAAGTCCTAAGCCTTTCACCCAAAAGACAGAAGGCCCTCAACTTTCATCCAGTGCCCACCCAGCCCGATACACATGCCAGGACCTCGACTCTGCATTCAGCACACACTTTCCAATAGCACACAGCCTCAGGGCCTAAACTTTCTGTTTTAAATTGAACCACATAACTGAGCATTGGTCTTCATCCAGTGCACTTGGAATAGCAAGTGTGGAATTGCATTTACTGAGTAGTATTTATGCATCTTCCCTGGGGGATACATGCCCACAACACCCCCAGAATGGGTCCTTCAAACCCTCCCCAATTTAATCTGCCCCAATTCCTGCTCTCAGGGAATCTCCATAAACCAGAGACCACGGAAGCAAAGATCAACACAGTCTTATATCCTAAAAGGAGGGAGGAGGCTTAAAAGGTAAAATTGTCAAAACTCACTGATCCCCCGTGGAAAGCCACAAGACAGCAGGATTACTCTTCCAACGTGACGGACTCCACTGTGGGCATGGGCAAGAGAGGGGATAGGGTCCAGAGTGCCTCCCCAGGTGCCTGTGGGCCCCCCAATGCTGGTGCCTTCTAAGGGCCCCAGGAGAAAGCCCCTGCCCCTTAAAACCAAATGTGCCTAAGACAGGCACCTAGAACCCAGCCCTCAGCCCAGGTGACGGCACCAGACAAGCCAAGGAGGCGCTCGCACAAGTCCCCAGAAGCAGCCCATCTCCAGTAGGGTTCAGAATCGCACGCCTCCAGCTCCCAGTCTGGCTTTTCCATTAATCCTACAGTCCCCACACCTGCCCTCTGCCCTCTCCTCCACCATCCAGCAGGCAGTGCCATTCGCCCTGTTGCTAGTTAAGCCAACAAAACCCCTCACATTGTGGAAACAGCACACCGACCACCCGCAGGGTAAAATGGGGCCAGGCACTGAACTGCCCCATGCTGGCACCCTCCCACCTGCAGGATTGGAGGAGATTACAAATTGACCATCCCTTATCTGAAAGGTTTAGGACCAGAAATGTTTCGGATTTTTTTGGATTTTGGATTATCTGCATATACATAATGAGATATCTTCAGGTTAGGACTAAGTTTAAGTGTAAAATTCATTTATATTTCAGATATACCTCATACACATGGCCTTAAAGTAATTTTATACGATATTCTTAAATAATTTTGTGGATAAAACAAAGTTTGTGTACACTGAAGCATAAGAAAGCAAAGGTATCCCTATCTGAGCCACCCTGGACCATCTGTGGTTGTTTGGCACCACAATCATTCCTGAATTTATATGCAACTGATAAGCACTCATTTTCCTATACTTATTCACGCATAAGCATTTAACAGTAAAAAATATGACATACCATTAACATAGTGAAAAATTAATGTGTTCAGAGTAACTGAGCAGCACAGTAGCATCACCAGAACACCTGTATCAGGCGCTCAGCAGCAGCAGCAAACAGTGGCAGGCTGCGTAACCTGTGTGCTGTGCACCTGTGTTTTGACTGTGGCCCATCACATGCAGTCAGGTGTGGAATTTTCCACTTGTAGCAGCATGCGAGTGCTCAAAAATTTCAGATTTTGAAGCATTTCAGATTTTGAATTTTCAAATTAGAGGTGATCAACGTGTACCGCATACCTGTGGGGTTCCCTGAGGACAGAGGTAAGCCTCAAAACAGGTGCTCGGCAAGGAACAAGGAAGAGCCTACATGAGTGGAACAGTCTCCCTGGTTAGGAATAGTGTCTGAGTCTGTCTGTGCTGCTTGGGGGGCAACATCCTGTTTAGTTCGTCTGGCAATACAACACACTTGCTTTCGGATGCTCCTGTGGGCTGGAAAATGGTGCTCCAAAAGCTGCCCATGCCCTACTCCCTGGAGCCTGCAAATGTTACCTTATGTGGCAAAACTGACTTTGTAGGTGTGATTAAGTTAAAAGTCTTGAAATAGGGAGATCATCCTGGATTATGTGAGTGAACCCTAACTGCAGTCATAAGTGTATTTTACAGAAACAAAGGGAGATTTGACACAGACAGAAGAAAAGGCCATGTGAAGACAGAGGCAGAGATTGTAGTGATGCGGCCACAAGCCAAGGAATGCCAGCAGCCCCCAGGGGCCAGAAGAGCCAAGGAAGGATTCTACCCTAGAGCCTCCAGAGGGAGTGTGGCCTCAACACCTCAAGACTTTCTGGCCTCCAGAACTGGGAGAGAAGAAATTCCTGTTGTTTTAAGCCACCCAGTTTGCAGTGAATTGTTACAGCAGCCACAGGAATCCCACACAGCTGCCACCGGATGGTTGCAGAAACTGGCACCCTGCAAGCCATTGCCGGGACAGCTCTGACTGAAAAGAGAGGATGCTCGGGGTCCCCACTTCCAGCGAACAGGACGCCCTGCTGCTGACATCTCCTGTTCACGGCCAACACCTCCCAGTTCACAGGCCAGAAACAAAGCTGAGGACACAGGGGAAAGGACAGAGCATCACCACCGACAGGAAAGCCAAGCCCTCAAATGTCCCTTTGCCATCACTACAGCCTCACTCTGTCTCCACTTGCTCTCAAAGGGAACTCAGAACAACAGCTGTGTCTTCAAAGGGCACTTAAGAATGTAGAAGGTACAGTATCCAAGTAACCACATAATTTATGGTCTAAATGAGGGCAATGTTTAGGGCAAAAGAGAGGGCCAGAAATTATGAAGCTGGGCTGTGTGGTTACCTTAGCTATAAGGCAGTGTTTCTCACACTTTCACATTCACAAAAATCACCCAGAAATCTTGTTTAAAATGCAGGCTCTGACTCAGGAGGTCTGGGAAGGAGCCTGGCTTTTGCATTTCTAATGTGGTCCGAGGCCACACAGAGGCTGTCAGCCCCCATACCCTACATCTTGATCTGCAGGACTACACCTTGCATGGTGCACAGTGTGGACTCCAGATGTATTCGGTGAATGAATAAAATGTTGTCAAATAAGAAAACCTGGAGTGAAACTCACAAGCCCAGTGCTAGAGGGAGCTCCTGTGTACAGGCTCATGCAAACATGCACACACATGCTTTTTCCAAAAACCACACAAAGAAGTAAATATAGATGGGTACAGATGATCACCAGGAACATAGTGATGGAAGTTGCCAAAATTAGACATTTTTTTCACACAGAAAAGACAACCTGAATATCAAACTCAATCTAAGAGATGATGGCAATGGGATGAAGGCTGAGCAAATGGAATGCATCACTGACTGTATGGCCCGCTGCAAAGAGCTGAATAAAATGGCATTTAGTGCTCTGGAAAAAACCAAAACAACAAAACCAGGCTCAAGTACAACATAAACATTGGACGGACAAGAGTGGGACACACACACAATGACGAGGGGGCCGCAGCTGTAGGCTAGCAGCCTCTGGGTCTAGAAGCAGGCAGTGGCATAGGATGGACTACATCAAAAACAGATACATGCCCTGTAAGTGGGGGTAGAGTGGATGCCCCTCTCCCTCCACTCACAAAAGGAGGCTGGAAAAAGATCAAGGTCAGATCTTGCACCTCTGGGCTTTGTGACTGCATCAGCAATATGCCTACTACTAGTGGAATGGAGCAAAAAGTTCCAATTCTGCATCAGAGATGTGGTAAGCTGCATACAGGCCACAGCCAAAACACCAGAGAGGGAGGAAAGAGGAGAAAGAGAAAGAGAGAGAGAGAACATGAACGCAAGTCACAAAAACACAGCCCTCCCACTCAAAGGAGCCCAAACACCAAAGTTCCAAAACCCATAAATCAAAGCTCTTACAAAGAAAGACACATAATAAATGCAACAGTGTGAATTCATGACAGATAAAATTAAGTTTATGGAGAAGCCTAGCAAAGGCTTTAATGTAAGTATGGTTAACATGTTAAAGGGTTAAATAAAACATCCAACATCTCCATAAATAATAAACAAAATCAAATGAAATAAGAATAGATGTGAAAGAGAATTAATTATAACATCTTAGAAATGAAACATATTGTCACTAAAAAATGTTTTACATACACAAGGTAGGAGAGACTGTAACAGAAATGCAGTCCAGAGCAGAGAGGGAGTTGGAAGACAAGATTCTGCGAAGTTCAAAGAGCAGTGACAATACTTTGGATGTATTAAAAACCTGAGAGGTGCAGAGAATAGATTGAGAGGCTCCAAGATTTGGCAAATTGGAGTTCTGGAAGCTGAGGATAAGAGACAAGTGATACTAGATCATTTAAAGTAAATAATTGTTAAGAATTTTACAGAATTGTAAAAAGACAGGAGTCTTCAGATTGCAATAGTATTCCATCGTAACAAATAAAAATATGCCCAAACAGTACAGAAAATATACAGAGGCTCAAAAATAAAAAGCTTCCAGAAAAATAAAAGATTACCTATACAGGAATGATAACTATGATGCCAACAGATTTCTCATCAGCAGCAAGAAATCCCATAAGGCAAGAAACTAACATCCTTAAAGTGTTGCAGGGTCAGGGAGGAGGATAACCTTAACCAAGAATTTCAAACCAGTCAAACCATCAACCAAGAGTGAAAGCAAAATAAAGACATTTTCAGGTATACAAAGATTTAGTGAATTTATAATCTACAGATCCTCAATAAAAGAACTATGACAGCATGTACTTCAAGAAGAAAAGAAGTGCATAAGGAGCTTATGAAAAACAAGCAGCAAAAATAAGCACAGAAACTGATAAAATAGAATGGTAAATTTAACTCTGCTTAGAAAATGACAACCTCTGACATTAAAAAATAGTGTTATTTTCTAAACTACACAAGACAGGGGCTTGTTACACATCTGATAAGGTCCTTATTGTGGTCAAATGAAAGAAAATAGAACTGCCGAACAACTCTAGCCTTTATTAGAAAAATTTTGGTTAAATGTCTTAAAAATTTAAGGATAATCACCAAAAGAATAGAAATATAACCTATAGCTTCCAAAGTAGAAGAAAAACATATATCATAAAATATTTTATTAATTTTCAAGGCAATGAAAAGGATAAAAAGAAGGTAAAGAAATGGTGGGGGGGGTAGAAAGGAGAACAAACCAGAAAATAAAAGAAAGAAATTGATATTAACAGAAACAATAAAAAAATAAGATGGTACAGATAAGACTAAATTATGTTCATTAATCACAATAAATATTAATGGATAAAATTTACTTTTTAAAAGATGATGTTATCTGATGGATTTGGGGATTTTTAAGAAATCTAGGTATATGTCACTTATACAGAACACAGATAAGACAAAACCACACAGAAAAATTGAAAATAAAGAAAAAGATATATAACATGTAGATATTACCCAAAAGAAAAGAGGGTAATAGCTATATCAATATGACATAAAATACAATTTAAGGCAAAAAAGTATTAATGTCTACAAATAGTGACACTATAACATAAGGAAAAAAATTCACCAAGAAGGTATTATCAAATATAAATTTTGTACACTTCTAACAATATAGCTTCAAAATGTAACATCAAGCTCAAACTGACAGCCTTGCAAGGATAAATTTAAAAATCCACACTCACAATTTGTATGCTATAAACTAGAAATAATAAGCAATTGTCTTACCCTGACAAAGGATACTTTTTCAAAACTTACAATATACATCGCACTAATAATGAGTGAGACTTTAGACTAAAGTCTCATTAAAACTGATGATAATAGTGCTTGCTATTACTACTTATATTTAATTTTGTTCTGGAGGTTCTAGCCAATGCAATAAGAAAAGAAAAATAAATTAATGCTTTAGAAATAGCAAAAGAAGAGATGATATGATAGCCTATTTATAAATTCCAGAAAATCTATAGACAATAATTAGAAATAGATAGTTCAGCATGGTTATTGGATATAAAATTGTGGCAGACAGAATAATGACCCCCAAAGATGTCTACATCCTAATCCCCAGAACCTGTGAATACGCTCACTTACATGGCAAAAGGTACTGTGCATGTGTTATTAAGGTTAAGAACCTTGAGAGGGAGAGATTATCCTAGATTATCAAAGGTAGGTCCAATCTAATCCCATGAGTTCTTAGAAGTGGAGCTGTGACAATGGAAGAAGGGTCAAAGAGATACAATGCTGCTGGCTTCGAAAATGGGGGAAGGGGCCACAAGCCAAGGAATGTGAGAGTTTCCTTGCCTTTCGCAATGTCTCTAGAGCCTCCAAAAATGAACACAACTCTACCAACACCTTCATTTTAGCCCAATGAGATTGATATTAGACTTCTGACCCATAAAACTATAAGAAAATAAATTTATGTTGTTTTAAGCCACTAAATTGTAAAAAAGTGATACTTTTCTACAGCAGCAATAAAAAGCTAATACACAAATCAACAAATAAAAATCATGTCTATCACCAACCATCTTATTACACAGCATAAATGCTAACATTCCGATTCACAATAGCAACAAAATGTAAAAGGTCTCTGGAAATAAAAAATACTTGTATAAGAACAGTACTAAAAGGATGTCATTAAAGGATATAATACATTGTCAAAAGATATAAAACAATACCTAAATGAATGAGAAGACATATCATGGATATGAATTAGAATACTTTATTATAAATATGTCAAACCTGCCACAATTAATCTATAAAGCCAATGTAATTACAATTACAATTCCAACAGGATTTTTTATGAAACTGTACAAGCTTATCTTAAAATTCAAATGAAAGAGCAAAGGGTCAAGAATAGTCAAGAGGATGCTGAAGAAAATAAACAATGTGAGGAAACTTGTCTCCCCAGGTATCAAGGCTATTATAAAGTGATATTAGATCAGAGAGTGAATTCTTGCCACAGGGAAGAAAAAAAGCCAATGGAACAGAATGAAAGTCAAAAAAGAATATATATATATATATATATATTAATAACATGTTTCCATTTGGATAAAGTTGAGAAGAAAGGCAAACCTAAAAATATAGTGGCTAGAAATATATACATATGTGGAAAACAGTAAAGATAAACAAGGAACCAATTATCATAAAAATGGAAGGGAGGAGAGAAGAGAATGAGATTAGGGAGTGGCACACAGAAATGTTCTACAGTACTGAAAATGGTCTAACATGGCTGATGGTATATTATTTTGTTTTATTGTCTTATTATAACCCTTAATTTTGCGTGCGTCCTTCTTCTGTTTGCACGGTAAATTTTACAATAAAATATTTTAATAATAATAGTGAAATGAGCTATTCAATAAATGAAGCTGTGACAACTGGTTATCCATAAAAAATGTAAAAGTATATGCCTACTTTATACATTCAAATGCCAAGCAGATGAATTTAAGAAATGCATGTCCAAATCAAACTTTATCATTTTTATAGTAACTCTCAGCAGGATATCATTAGGCTTTTACAGCAAAGACAGTTTTCTTAAACATAAAAAGCACAAGATGTAAATTAAAAGATTTGACAATATTGATACAAAAACACCTGTATATCAAAAGACATAGTTAAAAAATGTGGAAAACGAGGCACAGACTGGGAGAAAATATTTGCAATATGCATAAAAATAAATTATTATACATAAACATATGTATTTTATTTTTCAAAACTTTTTCAAATCAATAAGAAAAAAAGTCACCGCAATAGAAAAATGACCAAGTCATAAAACAGGAAGTCTGAAGAAGAGGCAACAAAACAGCCAATAAACATTGACAAAATGCTCTACCTCATAAATGTTCGGGATGTGCAAATTGAAACAAGGAGCTACCAATCCATACCTGTCAGATTGGCAAGCAATTAAATTGGGCAATTAAAACTGTTGGCCAAGGATGAGGAGGTGAAAAAAGAACTTCCCTACGTGCTAGTAAGAATGTACAATGGTACATACCTCTGGAGAATAATTTGGGACTATCTAACAAAGTTGAAGACACTTGTATCCTATGACTTAGCAATGCGATCTCTCGGTAGCAACTTTTGCTCACCTGTACGAGAGTTTGAATGAGATGTGTACTATAGAATACGCAAGCCCATATTACTAGTTATAGGGGCAAATAGAAAACAAGCTAAATATCCATCAGTAGGAGAATGGATACAGTGTGTCAGAGTCCTACAATGAGATAACACAGAGCAGATAAAATAGAGTTATATATGTAATCTCAAAAGCATAATATTGTGTGAAAAAAAACAAGGAAATTAACAGCATGATCTGCAAACCACTGTCAGACAACTACTGAAACATAAATATGTTGTGAAAGTATAAAATATGCACAGGAATGATGAACACTCAGTGAATATTAGGGGATGCCTCTTGAATGCAGGGAGTTGGGATCCCAGAAGATCACACGGAGTTCATTTCATCTATTATGTGAAGATTTGATAATGATGGTGGGTATATGGGTAGTTGTCTATTATTCTCTATTTTTTTTAGAATACTTGGAATATTTCCTAATTTTAAAAAGTGCATTTTCATAAAGAGAACTAAAGCTACTCTGGTGGGAATATTTGTCTGTAGCTGGGAGCATCTGCCACTGCTGATACCCAGCTCCATGAATTCGCACAGGTGCCTCGTAACCACAAAGACACAACCTGCCATGGCCAATATGACCCGTATTTCCTCACTGTATGCCAGAGCCAGGACTGACAATAAGGCAAGATGATACAAATTTTTCTCTAAAAACAGAAGGAAGTGTTGCTGTTTATAAAGCAGTCCAAATGTAATGAATATTTATAGGCCACAAAATCCAACCTGCCACAGCATTCTGATTAATAACAGAGTGGGATAACGAAACCCAGTAACCTTTTATGATAAATTATAGGCTGTGTGTCAGTGGTCTGGGGGCCGACAGGGGACAAATCGCTGCCCTGGCCCTTCTTTCTGAGACCTTCACATGGAGGATGGCGGGCTCAGGGAGCTGAGCAAGGGGGCTGCAGCCCCCTGAGCTCCTGTCAGGGGTCAGGTGAGTGTAGGAAGTTGCAAAACTCCAGGGTCTGCTTTGGACTGCTGTCAGCTGGAGAAACAGACAACCAGGGGAGGTGGGCCTGAGATAAAAATGCAGCAGGGTGAAGAAACCTGCAATTAAACCGCTTCAGCCTTAATGGGATGAAATTCCAGGGCAGGCAGCGCTTCTCCTGGTGTCCTGTCCGTCTTCCACAGAAGAGAGCCCACATCAGACCTGGTGTCGACAACTCGGAAATAAATGGTCTGCTGTTGATATGCATGTTTTAACCCCTGTGAACATTAATGAGAGTTTTGTGTGCGTATTGATTGCCAAAGAGGCCTAAAGTTTAAAGCATTAATTCTGAATTCCGGGATGTTTGTCAATTCCTCCTAGACCCTTAGTCCTCATCAGCACTTGGTATTTTGAACTCCTTTTCTCTGCATATTTTAAAAGAAGAAATTTAGGGGCTTATCTAATCTGATCTATGTCTCCAAAGCCCGCGTCATTTAATGGGTACGTCGATATACATCCATATTTAGGCGGAGATAAATGGGCATGCCGAGCATTCGCCTTGGCAGCAGGGCTGGGCATCAATCATGAAGATTACTCGTGCAGACACATCCGCCATTTGGCATCCCGGTGCCCCCCCACCCCCACCTGATATGGTTGAAGACACTTCCAATATATCAATAATGATCTGTGTCCAAAAACTTCTCAGGGGGATCACCCGAGCCAGGAGGGAGATATATTTACTCAAGCCCATATTACAGTCTGGTCGCCTGGCTGCGGAACCCCAAAGGTGACCTCCCAAGCTTTCTGAAATACGGACCAAGTTAGCTCACATCTTGAGATATCACTGGCAGTGGTGGCTCTGTGGCGAAGCGTGAACTAAGGTCCCAGGGAGTTAGTTTCAGAGGGGGCCGGCCTCGATGGCTCTGTTTTCGGGGCGCACTGCAGAGAAGTGCACCCATCGTCCTCTCTCACAACTGCCCACCTGTGAAGCAACAGCCCCCAGCTCTGGGAGTCCCACGGGAAGCAGCCCCACCTGCTTCCACTTTCCACCCTAGCAGCCTGGGTGAGCTAGGGACACTCTCAAAGGCTTAGTTTCTTTACCTCCTCAAATGAGGATCAAACGTCCCACCTTGGGGCCCCGGGAGAACCGAACCGGTAATGTAGGGGAACACTGTGTGCCCACCCATGAGAGCTCTCACACAGCGAACACGCAGGGCACGCTGCTCGGAGCCTGAGAGTGGGAAGGGAGGTAGGAACTAAGAGAAGCAGTTTGTGAACGACACAGAACTGGTGAAGGCGGTGTGGCTGGCAGGACACATGAGTGACTTCGCTCAGGGCACAGTGTGACCAGATTTAGCAAATAAAAATACAGGTTGCCCATTCAGATTTCAATTTCAGATAAGTAATGAACACTTTGTTCCTATAAAAAAGCATTTAGTGTACTTATAGTGGAAAAAAATCACTTAAGTTATTCATTGTTTATCTGGAATTCAAATTAACTAACGTGGCGGTGGGGGGGGCAGGAGGCCGGGGAAAGTCACAGTTCTCTCGACGGACAGGTGAGAGAAATGAAGACCAGGTAAGACCCGGAAGCATGGAGACAAGCAGAGCAGGGTCATCAAGTGCCAAGTTCTCAGGTGAGGAAGCTGAGTCGGGGAAGGAGCGTGACGTGACGCGGGGAGCAGCGCACGATGTACCCGCAGCTCACCCCGAGGACAGGAACTGTGCAGAGGCCACGCTGCTGGCAGAGAGGACCCAAGGCGCTTATGCAAAGTAGCTCTTCTGCTTGCTCAGGGAAGGAGTTGTTTTGTTTTGTTTTGTTCTGTTAATCCTTGGTAAAGGACTAGGCAGAGAGACTAAAATTGTATTCCATACTTATATTTGTGGGGGAAATGGAGGAGGCAAGAAGTTTAGTCTCCTACTGAGGAAAATATCTGAACTTAATTACTCGGAGCCCAATTAATATTGGAAAAGATGCTGTGGTTCTCAGAGGACATTTACGTTATCCATCGTGCAGATACACAGCATCCTTCCAGAAGGGATTTCTAAGACCAGCAGAAAATTTAACTTACATCTTAAAGGAATTTTGCCACTTGGGACTGCTCATAAATGAAAACATAAAAGCTTAAACAGGTCACTCAGTCACTCTCTTATGCATCAGGAAAGTTCTCAACACTGGGCCGGACTGAGGGACACTACCCACCCCCCCCCTTAAGAGAAACAGCCTAGAGCAGGTCAGCAAACTCCTACCCAGCAGCCAAATCCAACCCATTGCCTATTTTGTATGACCTGTGAGCTAAGAGTGGATTTTACATTTTTAAGTGGTTGGAAAAGTCCAAAGAAGAATAATATTTTGTGATATGCAAAAATTATTTGAAATTTAAATTTCAGTGTCCATAATGAAGTTTTATTGGAACATAGCCAAGCACATTCACATGTATGTATTGTCTCTGGTTGCTTTCCTGAAGCAAGACAGAACTAAGCAATTGCAACTGAGATGGTAGCACCTGCGAATAAGAAAACATTCACTATCTGACCCTTTACAGAAAAAGTTTGCCAACATGAAAACGAAACTGCAACACACTGTAGCAAGTGCTCCAGAAGGGGCTTTAACAAAGGTTGCAGAAGGTAGGAGGCTGCTGGAGGAGGCTGATAAAGGCTTTGAGACCCTTAAGGATGCTTCCCAGGGATGAGGGTGAAAATGGTGGGAAAGAGACAGTTTGATGAGACCCACCTACAACAGCTTACCAAGCACAATATCTTCTTACACAGATGCATAATGCCATGCAGACACTGACTTATAAAGAAAAGAAGACTCTTTCATAATTGTTGAATATGTTAATGATGGGCCAAACTCGGTAAGGAACAAGTTTTCAAAATATTAAAATGAAATTTTTCTTATTTAAATTATCCATCAAGATACTCAAGCCCTCATACTGCCACTCATTCCTTCCTCTTCCTGTGTTTCTAAACACTCTACTAGTGTCTTCCTCTAATGAGTCTACAAAAAACCCACAATAAAAAGCCTCCCTGGACCCCACATCCCCTCCTGACTTTCCCTTCCAGATGTTTCCCCATTATACTCTTCACCCTACAACAAACTCCCCCCACCCCAAGTCACCTGTAGTGCTTGCTGTCTATACTCCTCAACCTTCCATGTCCTCCAGCCTGGTTCTGCCTCTGTTCCTCCACCTCTGACCAACATCAACAGTGACCTTCCAGTTACTACATCAAGCGGGCCTTGCAAAGCCACCCTCTTCCATGACTTCTCACCTGCATCCAGCTCCACTAACGTGCCCTTCCCTCTTGCAATACTTTCTGCCCTAAGCTTCTATGACATATCATTTTCTGGTTTTCTTCCTACCTCTCTGGCTTCTTCTTCTGACATGACTTGGTCTCTCATGTTCTTTAAATACTGAAGTATCTCAAGACCCAATTAGTTCTAACCTTGTTCTCTCTCCCTACACAACCTGACCCCTGCCTTGGCTTCAACTACCATCTATATTGTTGGCATTAACTAATGAAAAACCAGTTCACAAGAAGGACTTCTTCATTATTCATAAAGTGTCAGCCAAATTTGCCTTTTCTGAAACCTCCTGGAGGAATTAAATTGTTGCCTTCCCATGAAAACCTTCAATAAATCCCCTTCACAGACATTAACACTCTTGTCTTCTGTTGGTGGCATCCCCATCCTTCCCCACTGGAGTTAGATCATTCTCACTTTGGCAGCTAGCAAAGGCACCAGAGTTGGTGCTCAATAAATGTTTATGAAGTTAAGAAAGGACCATGATGAGAAAGTACTTTGTGCATAATTAGAAAACATAAGGGCTAGCACATCCAAACTTAAATAGGACTTCTAAAACTTCTATAATTCCCTTGTCTTATGAAAACCTCAAGATGTTTTTATAATATAAAAAGGAATTCAGACAACATTTAAGATCATGGGGCTAAGCAGGCTCCTGTTTGTTGGGGCTGTGGCTCTGTTGCTTACTGGCTGTGTGGTTCCAGGAAAGCATCTTAACAGATCTGAGCTACAGGTTCTTCAGCTACGGAATGGGGACAAGGATAACTCTCTCTTAGAGTTGTTGCAAAAGCCAAATCACATACCTCATTGCACGTGCTAATAATGGAAGGGTATGGCACATACATAAGCAAGGAATAAATAACAGCAAAATTCATTCTCCAGGAAATTAAGATAAGGAAACAGTAGGAGAGAAAAAGGGGGAAATTCCACACAGGCACCGCCCTATACCAAGACAAGGGCAAAACAAGTTTCATAAAATACAGGAAATGCCAAAAGGCTTTCTTAATTCCCACTAAGTAGCGTTGGCTCACCCCATCTTCATGCTGACCCAGCAGTAAAACCAAGGGAGACAGACTAATGTCGTGTTATAACCTAACCATATTATATCAGGCTTTCATTATATATAGTTGTTTAAGGGGACGCATGGCTTAACCTGTGGTAAATTTAAATCTGTTTAATGACTTGTATTATAACAAGCTCCCACCATAAATAACAATTCCCGGGAGAGGAGGCAGTCTCACGTCCCATTACTATGTCATTCCCACTGATAACTCGCAGCACAAATGGGACGAACTGGATAAGCAGAGAGCATTTATCAAACACACGTGTGCGCATTATGTGGTGCTGAACGCCGACCAAAAGCATGTCAAGGCCTCGTCCCACTGACCCGGGCGAATTCCCATTAATCCAAGCCACAGTCCGGTCTTCCACCGCGCACAGGCCCAGGAGAGCAGAAAAACACCAGCTCCAAGGCCCCCTGGGCGGTGGCTCTGCCTGGGGCCAGGCCCCGAGGAGACACGCCCAGCCCTACTCACGGCTCAGAGGGAGGACAGGGTCGGAACACGGAAGTGGGCCCCAGCCGCTGGCCAGGCCTCAGGACCCCTGAGGCAGCGGTAAATTCCAGCTTAAATCTCCGAGGAGCTCGTGACAGACAGGCCTCCTGACAGCTGTGCAATTACCGTTGATGGCCGACCTTCCAACGAGGTTCCTTTGAATTATAGGGATCTTATTAGAAGCCTCTGACCTCCTGAATTTGCGAGGCAGAGATCGCCTGAAAATCCAATACTCCTATTTATGCTATCTGCAAAAAGGAAAAAAAGTAACTACAAGCGGACAGACGGACGGACAGACGGACGGACAGACGTGCGTCTGTGTTCAAAGACGGACCAGCCTCCTTACCTCGGGCTCTCGGTACCAGGACCGGCGGGCCAGGCCGCAACCAGCCAACTGCCCCGGGCCTCCGTCCAGGCTCTGCGGAAAAAACTCCAGTCGGGAAGACAGAGGATGACAAGAGAGAAATGGAGAGAAAGGGAGGTCGCACTTTAGCCACTCCCCTGTCCCTGGGCCACGGCGAGGCCAAGAGGGCAGCCAGGGTGGGCCGGATAGGAAACTCGGATTGCAACCACATGGAGGGGCGGGGCTTGTGTTGAGGGGCGGGGCTATCTGAGGGGCGGAGCTGGGGCAGGGGGTGGAGCTAGGGAGGAGCTAAACGTTACCCCTCAAGAGGGCCTCGCGGGGGCGGGGCTGGAGGGGAAGAGGCGGAGCTAGGGGAGAGGGTGGGGCTGACTGCAAAGGAGGTTGCAGGGCGGAGGAGGCATTTTGCAATTGATCCTATGAGTAGGAGGGGAATCTCATCTTTTTTTAATGTTTTCTGGGTTTTTTTTTAAAGCAAGAAAAGTACCGGAGAGAATGTTTTATTTTTAACTATTATGGGATCTCATTTTTTTAATAAAATGAAGAAAATTTAATTAAGAGGTGTAAAATCCCTAGGTAAGGTCACTAGGCCACCGGGTGCCAACGCATCATATGGCCTTTAATTTTCTTTTCCTGGATAAGCCTCCCGCTGATCCATTCGGAGTTCCTCATGTGGAGGCCCCACCTGCAGCCCAGAGTCATCTGCAGCCCTGATGTCACCTCTGATGACATCAGGCATCCAGGAACTCAGTGTCTCCGGCTCTGCCGCCTGGCTAATCTGCATCTAGCCAGTGTACGTTGTGTAAGCTGTTTAGGTTCAAGGGTGTTTCGCTAGCACAGCTTACTGGGACTGCATTTTCTCTGGGGTGCGCGGCAAGCTCTACATCAAAGCCTGATTGAGCAGAAAATATGTGCTAATGTTCACAGCAGTACTCTATTATAGTATAAGTGTGCTTGTAAATATTCACTACATGTTATTACGCCATTTGAACCAAGAATATTGGAAGGTGAAAGGTCAGCCTAATGCTCTCTCCGGAGGCAGCAGTTTTGAATATAACCAAATGGGATAACGGTCAGGAATACCCAGAGGGGGCAATGTAACACGTCGTAAAGAATTGTGCTGTGAGTTTTAAGTTTTCAGGACAACAAAGATGCCAACGAGATGGCTCATAAGCAGTCATTATTAATGGAATGACAAGGCTAATGTTAAGCAGAATGTCTTTGCGACAATAAATCTTGTCCCTGCGCCATTAGTACTCCTTACAACTGCAAATAGCAGTTAGGTTATAACCTAACATGGCAGAATTGTATCCCCTCAATCTCTAATGTATTTTATAATGCTGTTAAAGTCAGGAATCACAACTGTTTAAGCTCACTTAATCTAGGAGAAGTTTAAACATGAATTTTAAATGCAAAAAACTGCTTTGATATTAGTTTTTCTTAATTAAATAGGAGATCTTTATAAAAAGTAGATCTTTTTAAACACATATCAGCCTGCAGTAGATGAGCATTGTTGAATTTTAAATGCCACGCTTTTATTCAGGCTGAACATTGACTACCTGATGTGATGTCATATTTTTTAAAAAAGAGAAGAGTTACCTTCATGGGAAAGCCAGGTTGCATGTTTATTTGTTAAACTTCAAATATGTACATGTACATTGTGTTCAAGCTCTTACTGGACACTGATTACTCTTTTAAAATAACTTATTTGTATGCATTTTCAACATAATTCCTTTTGAAATTATGTTGGCTTGCCCTGTCTTCCAATTGGACTTCCTTTAAATATAACAGAATGCTTTGAAGAAAAGATGAACATTGTTCCCCCTCTTTTTTTCCTTCTAAATGATCACAAGAACTCTGAGAATGGGAAATCGGTACCAAAACCGGAGAACACCCCCAATGGAAACAGCAGCTACTGCCCAGGATCCACCCAGACCACCCTCCTCTGGCTCTTTGGGAGGCTAGGCCAGGAGAAGACCAACCCCACAAACAGGGTAGCATGAGCTGTGAGAAGGTGTGCAGAGGGGCTCTGCTTGGATGCTGCCATCGCCGCAGATCCCCAAGAGGAAGGCTACCAGTCCTTCTGTTCACCCTAGAGTCTGCTGTGCACTGAAAACAGAGGATCTGAAGGTAGCCCAACCCAGCCAGAGGTGCAGGGTAAAGCCCACCTGCCTCTAGCTGCACAGCTCACCACACAGCACCTAGGACACCCAGCCAAGCCAGGGAGGCACTTTGCACTGATACTCCCCGTGTGACCTGTAGAATTTCTAATGAGTTCATCAAGAGCGCTCTGCATCAGCAAGAGGGGTACATGGTGCTGCGCATCCTAGCCACTGACCTTCCCCTTGTTATGAAGGCATCTCCCTTGGGGCATGGTCACAAAGGGAGGGCAAGTGTGTCCTGCACAGCAAGATGAGCAGGTTGCTGAAGTTGGAAGCCCTTGAAGCTTTTCCAGCAGCTGCTTTAGGAGAGACTTAGGGCCAATTTCTGTTCTTCCTCACTAGAAATGTTCAAACTTGCTACCTTTATAACAGTAATCACCAACATTTGTGTATCTTTTCATAGTTTACATAAGCACTCTCACATACAACATTATTTCATTCTGTTCACAAAACCCATCATGAGGATGAGGAAACTGAGGCAGGGAGCAGAGAGTGACTGGGACCAGGGCCACACAGGCAGCCAGTGGGAGGTCCAAGCTTGCACCCTGGTCCTCTGAGTCTCCATCTGGCTCCAGCCCCTGGGTCCAACTGCCTCCCTTTGTGTGGCATGAGATATCACTGATTCCTAAATTGCAAAGTTGCTTTTAGATACCTGCAATCATACCATATTATTAATGCGAAGCAAATGGTACTAATACATTGTGATTGCTACAATTCTTACTTTTTAAATAATAAACACAAAAATATTTTGATTCTTCTTGACATAAAACCTCTAAATATCTTGACTCTTCCATCAAACAAGTGTTTTTAACCTTTACTCACACAGCTGGAAGGAGCCTTAGGGTCACTGTACAGGCAAGAAAATTAAAATGTAAAAGGAAAGAAACGACTTTGATCACAGAGGTCCAGTGCCCAAATAAGCACAGGATCCTACATGCTCTGTTTTTGCCAAAGCATGTTTGTTCACCACCTGACCTGGACTTCTAATTCCTCCTGGAGCCACAACATGACAAGATCGAGCTGGATGTGCTGAAGTGGAAATATCTCCATATGGGTTAAGTGAAAAGAACAAACTACAGAATATGCACAATATATCCACTGTCACACATGCACACAAATGAATATATGCATACACATGCACATGCACGCACACACCTGCAGGAACATATACACAGACATGCATATATGCACATACGTACACACACACCCATATACACACACATATACATGCATGCACCCATGCACGCACACACCCCCACATGCACATACACATTATATTTCTAGGTGTGCGTATATATATCTGGGAGGGTACACAGAGAGCTGACACCCAGTGGTTCCCTCAGGGAAGGTCCCTGGGTTAGAGGTAGCAGAGGCAGAAAGTGTGCCACAGAATTTGACTTTACATGATTAAAAAACATTTTTAAGTTTATAAGACTTTTTAAAAAATTCTAGTACAGAGGAACATGTATCTTTTCAGATCACTGTTGCTGAAAAGCATGCACAGAGGCCGGCTAGGCCTGAGTAGTATGACAAATGCCCTCAAGTATCCCTCAGCCCTTGGATCTTTTCCCGGAAGGTGCTATTTTCAAGTAACCTCAGAGTCTCATGCTGAGCCGACCAGACTTCAGGGCTGCAGGGTCAGAAGGAGAGAGCCCTCCCTCGGTTTTCAAAGGTTCCGGTCCTGCCCTGCTCAGTGGGCATCACGGCAGGGCTGTGAGCCCCTCTGCCCAGGCCTGGGCTCCTCAGGCAGCCAGCGGAGCCCACACTCCTGGGATCGCCAGGGAGCCTGGCCTCCCCAGCAGCAGCTGGACGCCGAGAGGCTGCCCAGGCAGGCTCTGCCCAGCCGGGGTGGGGACTGCGATCTGCCACCCAGAGGGATGCGCTTTAATTGAAAATTTATGTTTAATTGAAGAGTCACCTGTTTTATGTGAGATCAGAGAGCAGGCTCCCCTCAGATTTGTAATGGGGACAAGAAGTATATCATTACATGTTTACTTTGTGAGGGATGGAAGTTTCATATTTAATTCATACAAGAATTCCTTGGCTAGGAAAGAAAGGTTTTTAAAAGCCAGGCTCGCACGGATATTTAAAACACCCAACATCTTTATTGCACAGGTTTCTGTTTTGTTGGCTTATGTCCTTCTAAACTTGGCATTCAATGGAAAGGAAAAAACTAGAAAGGCCACATAGTCCTAAAATCATTTAAGAATTACAGTGAGCTTGAAAACCAACTTGAATATCAATGACATTAGAAAAAGAATGTGCAGAAATATCATTAAGGGTTAATAACTTTATTATATAAAAGTATCATACAAATGGGTAAAAAAGCCATAAACATCCCAATAGATTAATTGGAAAAGGGTAGAAATAAGCAATTCCAAGAAGAAAGAATACAAATTTTAGCACAAAGAAAAATATTTGACTACATGGTTAATAAAAAAAATGAGTATTAAACATGACACAATTCTTCACCCAGCCAATTAGCAGAAATTTTTAATGGTAATATCCCAAGCAGAGATGGAGCAGTGATATGGGAAATCTCATCTATTGCTGGGGGTGCGAGAAACCAGGGCAGCACTTTTGGAAGATAATTTGGCAAGAAGTAATATGAACCTTAAAATATTTATGTCCTTTGACCTCATAATTTTGTTCTGGGAATATAACCAAAGAAAATGATCTAAACATATAAAAAGCTTTATAAAGATGTTCACAGAAGTGTTATTTATAATAATAAAAATTTTAAAACAACCTAAATGTCAAAAAAATAGAGAAATGGCTGGGCAAATTACAGTTGTTACGTTTGATGTAACATTATGTGATCATTACAAACTATATTTATATGGACCATATTATAACATTTTTTCCAAATATTATCATCTAAGGAAAAATAAAACAAATTGTAGTTTTATATTCTGATTGATTACAACGAAGAAACAAACCTACAGGGAAAAATCAGTCTGAAAGAAAATGTACTAATATTTTAATCACATTTGGGAACAACAGATGATTTCAATGGCTTTTTTGTTTGTTTGTTTGTTTGTTTAGGTTTCAGAATTTTCCTCATGACAGTGTATTACATTTTAAATAAACATAACACATATTTTAATTTAATTTAATTTAAATCTGGAAAGGTAGATTACGGAGAGGTTGCAGGTTAGCTCCTGGTTTTACCGGTCAGGAAAGGGCGGCTGAGAGGCCTGCACTGCCCTAAGCCACAGCTCTAATTAGAGAATTCACCTCTGTAGAATTTGTCACTCAGTGTTTGTTAATTGTATCAACTCCCATTAATTAATTAATTCTAGAGGGATATTATTTTCTAACTAGGAGCATATCCTGGGAAAATCACCACTTCTCTTTTTCACCCAACAAACACGCCCTGAGGCCTCAGCCGCAAAAACAGAGGGGCCGTGTAGTGTGTACCACTCCACGCACACAGCACTCGCATCACTCATGAGCTTGCGGAGAAGAATTTTAAAAGGCAAAAAGTAACTTACAGGTTAAAAACTAAGTGCCAGCCAGGTGGTAGGGATTAATGAATTCATTGGGTGAAATAAAATCGTCTGATATGGTCATTGTAGCAAATGTCACTTGCTGACACACTTGCAAAATAAGCACATCTTCAAAATGGCCCAAAATGCAGTGAAAGTTCCTGTCGACCTAGACGTGGAAGAATCCACAGGGTAGTAATGACCTCCCATGTGGATGAGGATGAGGCTGCAAGGCAGGAATAATGCCACACCAGCTTCCTGCAAGGTGACAGGAACCTTCCTGTGGGGTCCAGTTCTCTGTGTCCAGCCCCATCCTCCAGGAGGTCCCATGGAGCCAAACTCTGAAGTCAGGGACCCTGTCCATTCACTCACTGTGCAGCTGATTATGGCCGAGCACCACAATCTTGTTCTGCCTCTGTTTCCCCATCTGCAACGTGACGGCAGATCGTTGATAATGATCTGCCTTTACTTCTCTTTGGTTGCTTTTTTAAAGCTTAACACAATGAGGATAATTTCACTAGATCTTATCAACTTAACCTAAATCACATGCTGGTATAAAGATAAATTGGAAATACTAATGCTTAGTGAATACATTACTCTATACTTCTTTTACTTAGTGAAACATTTAATTAGTATTTACTAGAAAATTACTATCAATTACTAAAAATGACTACAAATTACTAGCAAAATGGATAAATTTTCTCTCTACCACTAAAATAAATTCAATTACTAACTTTAAGTAATTGCGGGTAATTTATTTCTTGGAGGGCAGAGAGCCATAGACAAACTGGAAGGAGATGATTAAGACGCTTGGAATGGCTGATTTATGAGGGAAACTTAAATAGCTAAATCTGGGTGGCTGAGCAAAGCAGTGGAAACACACACCGCAAGGTATCCGCAAATAGCTCCCCAACACGCAGATTCCCTCTGAGGCCCACACAGGAGAGGGGGGTGCTGCGGTGCCGAGGAGGTCGATTTAATCAGGAGCTTTCTGCTAAAATACTTAGAGGGTTTCTTGATGGTGAAATCTGAGACCCTAAATGGTCTCCCAAAGGAAGTCATCAACACCCAAATCTCAGAACAAAAGGAGAGCGAATGCTTTGCAGAATGATTCCAGAGGCTTTCCTTGGAAGGGAAAGGGGAGATTTAGGTGCCAAGTTTTAAATGATTTGTTCCCCCCTCAGGTTTCAGCAAAAGACAAATGTCTTCTGTCTCCCAAGCCTAACATAGGACCCAACAGCTGTGGGTTACTTGTCCCTGATGCTTGGGGGTTTGGGAGTGGCATAGACTCTGAGGGGGCTTGGAGCAATTGCCCTTTAAACTCACGTCTCCTGCCCATGCCTGGCCCACACCACACCATCTTCATCCCAGAATTGCCCAGCTTGGGTGCTGCAGATGCCTGACCTTATATGGAAAAACAATATAAAAAGCACATTAAAGAGCACTGAATGATGCTTACGACTGACACAGAAAATACATGACAAATGAGGACTCGGATTTCCCCAGTCTAGGATGGAGTGAGGCATAATAGTGGATTTGGAGTCAAAAGACCCAGGTTAGGTTGAAATCCAGATCTCCAGAACTGTGTGACTTAAAGCAAAACACTTAGTCACTTGCAATGTCTGTCTCTTTGTCAGTAAAATAAAAATTAAGATAGCTACTGTCGATTAAACAAACTGTGGCACATTCATACAATGGAATATTAGTAAGCAATAAAAAGAAAAGACATGGAGAACCATAAGTGTACATCGTGTGGTGAAAGAAGACAATCTACAAAGGCTCCGTACCGTGATTCCAGTTCCGTGACATTCTGGAGAAGCCAAAACCCTGTCATCAGTAACAAGATCAGCAGTTTCCGGGGGTGGGAGTAGAGAGGGGTGAACAGGTGCAGCTCTGGGAATTTTAGGGCAGTGACACTATTGTGCGTGTTACTGTGATGGTGGATACATGATGTTACGCATTTCTCCAATCCATAGAAGCCACAGCACCGAGAGTGGGCCCTCATATAAACTGTGGACGTTAATTAATATTAGTGTATCAATATTGGCTTGTCAACTGTCAGGAAGGTGCCACACCTGCAAGGTGTTAATCATAGGGGAAACTGTGTGTGGGGCAGAGAGAGCTCTGTAGGAAATCTTTGTACTTTCCACTCAATTTTCTGTAAACTGAAAGTTGTCCTAAAAAATAAAATCTAAAGATCAAATAGTGACTTCATAGGGTTGCCGTGAGGACAAGACGGGGAGGAGTACTGTCTTGAAGTGGCCAGGGTCTGTTGGGAGCAGGTGGCATCACAGTGACTAAGTCTAGGCACGAGTTTAGCGCTAGTTTCCAGGCCACACTAATGCAGGGTTTCCACGCTCATCCCCACCCGCTCCCCGGTCCACCTGGTGACAAGTGTGTGTTCCACAGCCAGTGAGAATAGACTGTGACCCCGGGGAGGACGTCCTCAAATCCTGCGCGCACACAGCACGAAGCTTACATGTAGAGTCACCCAGGGGCCGGGGCCAGGGCCGGATGGCTGGTGGCAAAGGCTTGCGGTTTATGGGGAGACTTTGGCCTGCAGACCACGCCACCAAAACACCCGTCACTCCACGTCCAGCGAGTCCAAATCTCTTTCCAGAGCCCGACTTATCACCCCGCAGCCGGGTCTGCGTCTCTGAGGCGTCTCTGACTTCTCAATCTTGGCCAGTTTTCCTTCCAGGGAGACCTCTCACTGGGACACTTTGGTCTGTGAGCAGCTTCTCCTAATGCCTTCTGCCTCCTGTCCACGCCGGGTTAGCCATTCAATCATAATGTCATGGCATCCCAGAGGAGGACGCTGCTGCCAGGCCCCGTCAGTTGGGAAATTCCGTGAAGCATTAAAACCACTCGTAAGAGGAATCTCTGTCCTTTTCACAGTTTGGGTGGTGCGAGATGCACAGTAATTTATTCCTGAGAGCCACATTTACCATCCTGAGACGGGCAGTCAGGGCCAGGGACAGCAGTCTGTGTTCCCGGGGCAGGCAGGAGTGGCGCCTTTATATCCGCGTGCGGGCGCTGCCAGGCTGAACCACGGCGACCAACATGCAGGTCGTGGAGAGATGCAATGGTGAAGGCCTCCCAGAGGCGGCTTTGGGACGACCAAAGACATCGTTTAATAATGTAGAATGGGGCTTCTGTTCATTTGTCTTAGATTCATGCCCACAACCGAGACAGTGGAGTGAGCTCTTCCGCCTCCTGTGTATGTAGCCTGAGAGACTCATACAAGGCACGAGCCACCCGCCCAGAGGTGCTTTGGAGCTGAATCAAGTCCCCAAGGTGAGTCGAGTTTCTGTAACTCCAATGAAGACATCCTAAGGTTTTGTACCATGTCATACAATATCACTTTAACACTGGTGCTTCTGAAAAATGCTACCACCATCTGGAAAAATCAACAGACTACTTCCATGTAACTTGCAAAGGCATTTAAATTGGCTCTGAGTACAACCTTAAAACAGATTGACAGATACCCTCTGCCAACAGTTCGGTTTTGACGTAACCTTACAATTACGTTCTCCAGCGGACAGGAGTGTGCTCAGGCGCAATCAGTCTCCGGGCCTTCAGCTAACAATGTTAGCTGTACGGAATTTGCTGAGAACAAGTTAAAAAAAATAAAGAAACCCCACTAAATCAGCCGAGTAGAGTTGCCCTCTAAGCGGGCCGGCTTTGCTCTGGTGTGGCCTAAGACGAGCCCCGTGCACTGTTCTCTCCGGGCCTTGCCTCGGCAGCTTTAACAAGTGCACCTCCTGCTATCTGTGGAGGGTGGGCCTGGTCCCCACACCTGTGCAGGGCAGGTGGCGGAGTCAGGTCTCTGGCAGCCTCTATGTTTCCACCCCCAGAACTGGCCATCGTGGTGCTGCGTGTGGCCAACTCAGCCACCCAGGCCCCGGGCCCAGCGTGCAGCACCTGAGTCCCCTCCTCATGCAAGAGGAGTAAGGATCGCTGTGCCCACCTGCTGGTGCCTTTGGTTGGGGACTGGGGGCTCAGAATGGACTGAGCCCCCCGCCCCCTTGAGGTGGCTCCCTCATTGCCATTTAGACTGGGGGGCCCTTTCTAGGGCTGGCACCTCTTCTCTCCAGCTCTGCAAAAGATCTCCTGGTGGCCAGATAAAACACAGGACACAGTTAAGTTTGAATCTCAAATAAAATACACATAATTTTATTTTGTAAGTGCATCCTAATATTTTAATTATATTAATATTTTAAGTATCTAGGATATACTTATATCAAAAAAATTTCTCATTCACCTGAAACTCAAAGTAACTACCCTGTATAGTTACTTGCTAAGTCTGGCATAGATTTGCTAACCCCTCTCAGCCTGTCTTCCTGGAGCTGAATTCCCTCTCTGGTTTCCATACTGTCATCTCACATGAGCTGTCTTGGCTCAATGGACCCTCCTGAAACTTCTCATTTCCTGGGGTTGAATCTCTTGGACACTGACCTTGATCGCTATTAAATTTGCTGTAAATACTCGTCAAATATGATGATTCCCAACTGCTGAGGGCCCCCCAGGCCCCCTGAGTCAAAGTGCCCAGGCCCTACCCTTGCTACCGTGGTCTCAGGCCAACACCTTTCTCCAGCACCCCATGCCACCCAGGTTTTCAGGAATGGGTCAGGCACACACTTCTAGCCAGTCAGCATGTGCCAGACACCAGTGCACACCTACTGTGTGCTGTGCATTTTGCCGTGTGATGGGAAGGGAAAGGATGACCTGCAGGAAGCTACAGACCTAAGTCGACAATTAAGAGAGAGGCAAAACGCATCCCCTGGCCTCTCAACTTTGCAGGGAAATTGTAGGTGGAAAAATAAGGATTTCTCAGAAGTATGTCTTTCATCCTGTTAGCCAGGCTGTGGGACTCATGAGGAGCTTGCTGCCCAAGACTCCAGGAGAGCACGTCCACGGGGAGAGGGGCAAACCGCCTCTGGGCCTGGCACACTGCTCATGAGATTGACACGGGGATAGAGCTGCATCCGAGAAAACAAAATACTCCTGCTTGGCCCTCATCTTAGCCAAACAGGGACCTGCCCAGCCCCAGACCAGGCCCTGGCCAGATAGAGCCCCCAGAGGCCTTCATGGTGACCTCGTCCACCACGGCCAGCTGGGGCCCAGGCCACTGCGAATCAGGATTACATCCTGGGATGCTGTGGATTGTGCTCAGATAAAATTATAATAGTCTTCAAAGTCAGCTTGAGGAAGAAGCAAGTGCAAAACTTCTCTATTTAATATGCTGCACCTTCTCCTTGCAAATCCCTTCACACTTAAAGAGTTTGCCTAAATGGACTCTTAGACAAACAGAATGACATAATTGCTTTAATACACCAACATATCTGAGCAAATACAGAACATTTCTATCAGAGCAGAAAGTTCTATTGAACAGCACTGTTGTATAAATTCAAAAATAATCACTCTGTTCCTGGCGGGTAATTTCCTTCTTTTGTCTCCCACAGAGCAAGCTGCCCCCTGGTCACTGCTAATGTCCTCACGGTGGAATCGTCAGAGGCCTAGGTGCCTAAGCCATGGCCCTCGTTTGTGATGAGCCTTGTTGACTGTAGCCTGGTTAACTGTCCCCAGCCTGTAGCTCGACGCCGTGGTGACAAAGGAGGATGCCCACGTGAAGGGAGGGGCAGATTTTGACTTTACCGACTCTACAGATTCAAATCTCCCTAAGGCACCGCAACCTCTCCATGGCCAGGTCCAAAATACACACTGGGGTCCTCTTTCCTCTGACACCTCTGCAGCACTGGCAACCACACGGCATCTTCCGTGACAAACCTTTGTCCCTGATTTCTGGAGTCCACACTCCCTGTGTCCTTCCCACCTCCGTGCCCCTTTTTTTCTGTCTCCTTGGCAGACACATCTTTTCCCAGGTGTTCCCTGGAGGTGGCCCCTCCCCAGCACTCAAGCCCAGACCCCTCCTCTGCTCTGTGCTCATCCCCGGGCTGCAGTTCACATGTACAGGCTGGTGAATCCCAGGTTAGATCTGTCCCCAAAGCTCTGGCCCAATTGTCTCTGGACACACCCCTCCCAAGACCACCTCCCCTGCTGTGTCCCATGGCCGTTCCCTGGGCCAGCACCCTGGTGGTGACCATGGAGCCCTCCCCCACCTCACCCCACACACTCAGTCTGGCACCGCCAGGCCCTGGCAATTCAGGTGCCACATCTCCCTCCAGTCGCCCTGTGTCTCCATCCCAACTGTGGCTGCCCTGGTGCAGGACTCCATCACCGTCCCCTCGTTCTCAACATCACGCCAGCTCCTGGTTGCCCCATGGCCTGGTCTTGCCCTCTCTCATCTGTGCTCCCACCATGTCCAGGGAGATCTTCTCCAGGTACAACCTGTCCTTGTCACTCTCCTCCCCACTGCCCTCAGGACCACAGCCCAGGAGTCCCCCACAGCCGAGAGTCTCCAGACCAAGGTCAGCAAACTCTTCCTGTAACAGACCAGATTATAAACATTTAGGCTTTTCAGACCACACTGTTCCAGCCACTGCAGCTCAACTCTGCCATCACAGCCCAAAAGCAGCCAGAAGCCATCTGTAAGTGAATGGGTATGGCTGTGGTCAATAAAACTTTATTCACAAAAACAGGCAGCTGGCTGTGTTTGGCCCAAGACCTGTAGCCTGCTGAGTGGTTTCCCAGTCATCTCTGGGCCAGCCTTGCACAGCCCTCGGTCTCACCTCTGAGCCTCCACACACGCCACTCTTCCCTCCTGGACCTCTCCTCCTCCCACCCGCACCCCAGCCTCCCACAGCAGTTAACTCCGACCTGTCCAGTTCCCGGGCGAAATAGCAGTGCCCACTTCTCACAGGAATCACCTGAAACCTGGGACCTTACAAACTTGCTGTTTTTAAGTAGTGTTGATTTCAGGAAAGTAAATACTTATGTAGGAACTCAGGGAAAAAAATATGTATATATCCCAAAATCAAGTGTAACTTACCACTATTAACACTTTCACGTCTTTTTTATGGACTTTTTTCCTATCTATATATATTATTTTTTACATAATGTGGAAAATAATATATGCATGTATGAAGTCAGATTTTTAAAAACATATTGTAAGCTTTTTCTCATGTTATAAATTATCAAAAAATACATACTAACCTGCATGCCAGCATAATAGTCCATCTCACCAAAGCGCCAGAATTCACCTTGTGACGCCCCTTTGTGGACACTGTTAATTTTTCTCTGTTGGGAGCCGTAGCCGGCTCTCCAGAGGATGGCCCATTTCACGTTCTCAGCAACTGCACCTGGAGGGCAGGTGCCCCTCATCCTTGCAGACGCTGGGTCTTACCCTTTGTTTGATCTTTGCTTCTCTGGCAGGGGAAAACGCTTGGTTTGCTGTGCCTGTTTCTTACTGGTGAGGTTCGGTGTTGCTCCCAGGCTTCTTGGCCATTTGGGTTTCCCTCTCTGTTCCAGGCCATCTCTCTGCAGCAAGTTCTGTACCAGACAGAGCCTCTGTGTGTTTCAAGGACACAGTCAGTGCCCAGCTGGGGCTCTTGCAATGTGACGGAGTGGAAAAGGCCAGCGGCGGGGCACCAAGCTGCTCGCTGACCCAGTCCGTGGCTTCCTGAATCCATGGCAGGGACTGGGCTGAAGATGCGTGCCCCTAAGGCGTCGACGCAGACAGGCAGATTGGGGCACTTGGGTCCGTCACCAGCTGCAACTCCTCAGAATAAGACCCAAAGCAAGAAACCTGGATGAGAATTTTAGCAATGGGGCTCTGGAGACAATTTCATATCAATAGTTCTCCTGGTTTTTTAGGAGGAGCAGTTAGCTGGGGCTTCCTGGGGTACGCATGGCCAGATGGCTCACGGAGCAGGAGACACAACCACTTCGTGCACACGTGGGAAGAACCCTGTCCACAGGCAACCCCGGAGGGGCCTGCTCTGGTCTGAATGCTGGTGTCCCTCCAAAACCCATGTCAGAACCTAAACCCCAAGGTGTGGTATTAAGAGGTGGGGCCTTTGGGGACGTGATTAAGTCACGGGGGCTCCACGCTCTCTGGTGGGATTAATGCCCTTATGAAAGAGGCTTCAGAGAGCTGCTTGGCCTTTTCATCTCTCCTGTCACGTGGGGACGCGGTGTTCGTCCCTTTTTACCTGTCCTCCTCGGCCGTGTGAGAACACGGCAACAAGATGCCCCCTGGGAAGCTGCGAACTGCCATCCGTCATCGGACCCCGAATCTGCGAGCGCCTAGGTCTGGGCCTTCCCAGCCCCAGAACTATGCAAAAATAGAAATTCTCTTCTTTATAAATTCGCTGGTCTCAGGTATTTTGCTACAGCACCATGGTCTAAGACAGTGTTCATCAAAACAAGAGCAACATAAAAATTTTTAAATGAAAATGCTGCTGACCATGTACAGGAGCCTGGCCCTCTCATGCACTGTCGACAGGAACGTGAATGAGTGTGACTTTGGAAGAGCAACTTGGCAACGCACCTAAAAGTGACCAAACCCTACCCAAAAATGTCTATACAGTTTTTAAAGCTCCATGGGCAGTTCTCATGCTCCCCAGTGTGCGAGAACCCTACACTAGACAGACTATTATGCAGCCATTCAAAATGATATTTATAGAATGTTTAATAGCATAGGAATGAGCTTCAGTTTACAGGTTTAATAAAAAAGCAAAACATAAAATTATAAAAATTTTAAATACATATAAAGGAAATTGAAAATGACATTGAAATAGTAACATCCATTCCTTCATTTAACAAATATTTTTGAACACCATCTATGGCCCAGGGCAGCAGTTTTTGGAATTTTTGGTATGAGGACCCCTTTATTCTCTTACAAACTAGCGAGAACCACAAAGAGGTTTTGTTTTATGGGTTATATCTATTGATATTTGCCATATTAAAAAGTAAAACTGATTAACTTTAAAAATATTTCCTCATTAATTCCTTTTTAAAGTAAATAATAATCATTTACATGTTAATACTAAGAACATACATAGAGTGGTATTGTTTTACATTTTTGCAAATCTCTCTAAGCTCCACTTAATGGAAGACAGCTGGGTTTCCATAGTTGCTTCTGCATTCGATTTGTTACGATATCACACATCGCGTAGACTCTGGAAAATTCCACTCTATACTCACGAGACAATGAAAGTCAAAAAGGCAAACAATGTCTTAGTTGTCTCAAAACTTGTTTTAACCTGATGTTAAGAAAATAGTTTTGACCTCATGGACCCTTGAAAAGGTCTTGGGGCCCCCCAGGGTCCCTGGACTATACTTTGAGAACCACTGGTCTAGGCATTCTTCTAGGTTCTAACTGTAAAAATAAATAACAGTAACAAAAGCAAAACAGAAGCAAAGCTCTCACTCTCATTCTCTTACATTCTGCCAGGGCAAGAAAGAGCAAGTCCCTCACCTGCAGGCAGTAAGTGCCTGGAAGGGGCACAGAAGGTGACGGAGATGCTGTTTTAGCTCTGTGCTCAGGGAAGTCCTCACACACGAGGCAACCCTGCTACAGCCCCTGCAGCCGGCGGGGGGGAGCTGTTCATTGGTGTCCACTGAGTGATAAGTTTATGGATCTGTGTGCTTTCTTGCATCATCCAAATTTTCTTTAAGGAACAAGTGCAACTTCAATTTTGGACAAACTGTTTTTTTAAACGAAGGCCCATTGCAAGGATGCATGGTCAGTGCAACAGTGCCCGTCAGGGCATCCACAGTCACTCCCTGGTTCCACAGTGACCACTGCCATGATCCCCGAGGAAAGGGCCCTGGGTACACAGCAATGCACGAGGCCAGTGGCAGCCCCCGAGAAGGGACCATCTTCTTTGGAAGGCAAGCATCCAGACAATTTAAATTCACAATTTTTTGTTGATCCTAGTTTGTTTCTAAGCCTCACTTGATGGACTCACCCCTGCCCCACTCGGGGTGTGGCCTGGTGGCAGGGAGGGGTCCATTTTCCCCAGGGGCCTTCAGCTCTGTCTGCTGCAAATACTTCTGCTCCGTTCTGCTGCCCTCCCAAGGCAGCGAGACCCAAGAAAGACAAGCCAGGCTTTGCCCAAATGACAGAGCAACACTTTTACTTTGCATAAATAATAAAGGTGCATTTACTAAACATATGCATGAAAACGGTGCCCACTTGTGTTCCCGAATACCTCCGTGAAGGAGAGAAGATGCTCCCCAGCCTTGGACTGGTGTTGCTGTTCCTCACGGGGCTCTGATGTCCCAGGACTGCTGTGAGTCTCCTGTGGCTGCTGTGACAAACTACCACAAACTAGGTGACTTGAAACAGACATTTATTCTCTCTCAGTTCTGGAGGCCAAAGTCCCACATCAAGGTGTTGGCTGGACCATGCTCTATCCAAAATCTCAGGGGAAGACCCGTCCCTGTCTCTTCCAGCTTCTGTAGCCCCAGGCATTCTTTGGCTTGTGGCAGCATCACCCCAGTCTCTGCCTCTGTCTTCACGTGGCTGCCTTCCCTCTGTGCTTCTCGGTGTCCTAATCTCTTCTCATAAGGACACCGATCATATTGGAGCAGGGCCCACCTCACCTGGTATGAACTCATCTTAGCTTGATTACATCTGCAAAGACCCTCTTTCCAAAAAAGGTCACATTCATCACAGGTACAGGGGTTGGGACATCAACCGACCTTTTGGAAGGTCACAATTCAATTGATAACAGGAACCTAATCAGGGGAGTGGGGGAGACCAGAGGGGAGGGCAGCCCCAAGGCCAAGAGGACCAGCTCAGACGAGGGCTGTGGACAGGGCTTTGCTGAACCTGACGGGGAGGACGGGAATCGCTGGGGCACGGAGCAGTGAGGACAGAACCCAACTGCAACAAGGCAGTTTGCACAGGAGTTGGGGCAGCACAGGCAGCACGTGTGCTCTGCCAGGACACCCATTACAAAGGGAAGGAGTGAAGTCACTCACTAGCTACAGGGAGACACGAGGGTGAGGAAAGAACTAGTTTTGTAGTGTTTGTATTTTGTTCAACGTGAATTTATTTGTAGCTTTGCATGTTTAATCCCTTCCATCGGCCAACACATTCAAGTGGTTTGCTGATACTGGGACTTCTGGGCACTTGTAATTTAAATATTTATTTTATTATTTACATAATTAACACATTGTGCTTGTAAAAATGCTATAAAATCTAGATAAGAAAAAACACTAAAAGTAATCATAATTAACATTTTGATGTGTATATCTCTCTGGACTTTATGTGCAAAGTGTACACATAATATACATTTTAGATGAATGAGTCATACTCTACATAACATTTTTAAACTTGCTTTTTATGTTTAACAGTATATTGTGAACATTTCTTATACCTATATATGTATACTGTGTATATATACATTTATGTAATAACAATATGTGTGTACATACATATATACATGTTATTTTTAATAACTGTTTATATTCCATTCTGTGGCTATATCATAATTTAATGAACAAATCCTTTACTCTGGGGCATTGCTTTTTACCAAACATCCTTTGACTTCACACATTAGTCTGACTGATTTTTAAGATAAATTGCTGCATCAAATAGTATCACAATTCTAGTCTTTTGTTATATATTGGTGCATTTTCCTAAAGTTAACCATGTCTTTTCCAAATTTTGTCTACAACTTGGGAAATCCTGCAGAAGAGATATGAGGCTCACAGACAGTGCCACAGGGCGGCCTCAGCACACCCACCTCTCCAGATGGGAGTTTTTAAAAATGAGGACCAGTTAAATAATGATGCATTATGCAAAGTCTATTTAGTTCTGTAAGAGAAAAAGGAAGCAGAAAAATGCCTCTCCTGTTATATCAAGCTCCATATACTACAGGATTGGTCAGAAAACAGTAGAAAAGTTTAAATCTTGCTTCCTCTTTGTCCTGATATCCTTGCACTTATTCATGTAATCGTTCAACTAATACGTATTGAGTACCAGCGTCTGCAAGACAAGAGTAGGCTGGCGCATGAAAGGTCCATGTCTGGACATGGGGAATGACGCAGATGAGGGGAGACATCCAAAAGTGCTGCTCAGAACCACGGGAGAGACCAGAGCTCCCCCCATGGACTTGGGGGCCCAGGCACAGAGGTGACAGCTGACACCATGGGGGCTAAAGAGACCTCGGATCAGAGAGTAAAGCAGACAGAAACCAGAACCCCACAGGGCTCAAGGAGGCAGAAAAGAAGCTGTTGTAGTGTTCGCAGGTCCACCAAGATGCTCATTTGCATGTTTCTTATTGGCAAAAGTTTAAAAGATTATAAAACCCAGTGCTGATAAAGGTTTGGGAGATAAGGAAATTGTGATCACTTTGGCTGGACTCTAGTTGGAAATCCTGTCGGAGTACATTTTGGCAACATCCAATAAAATGCTAAGCATGATTGCCCCTGCATGGTGTCATCCTGAATTAGCCAAGAGAAACGCTTGCAAATGCTCATGAGTGTGTGGGCGTATGGGATATTGGTGTCAGCACTGTTTGTGACAGTGAAAGATCCCAACCATCTATTAATAACTGTCTGAGTGTTCACTGGAGTACTCCGCAGCTGTGAACAAGCAGGAAGGTGTCTGTATGTGCCACAAAGAATGGAAAAACAAGCAAGCTTAAAGGGGGCCCCACTGATGCCAAAAGCAGCACATACATGCACCTGTGCAGACGTGCGCCTGCTGGTTAGGCGATCGCAGGTGTGAAAGGAAAAATCAAGCTGTTCAAGGCAGTTCCCTCCAGGGAAGTTGGTACAGGGGCGATGGACACTTGCTTTAACGTCTCATGGCTCAATGTTTTACAGTGAACACATTTGACTATTTTTTTCAATTAAAAACCATCACTTGAACAGGAGAGGACTGAGGAGCTCCCATGTCAGACAAATGGGGCCTTCCCAGGGCAACAAGGACGCTGAGTGGCTTCACCACCCACGAGCTGGCAGCAGACGGAAGTTAGAGTCCCAGGACTGGATTGCTTGTTACTCCCAACATCCAGTACATCCAAGTGCTATTTTGGCACTGAACAGGACAGGACTGTCAAACACTCTGGAACGATGGCGCCTCAGTGGTGTAAGGTCAGGAATCTCAGGGCACAAGGGCCTGGTGAGTTCTCTGAGCCCTTGGGGCACACTGATTGCACCTGAGGGCTTTCTTTCCTGCTAAGACCCCTGAGGCCTGGAATGTTAAGTGACTTGTCCAGGGTCTTTCATAAGAATGTGACAGAGCAGAGACCAGCAGGTCTGCCTGCCGCAAGACTGCAGCACGAGGCTGTGCTCCGCCCACCAGTCTGATCCCCTGGTGCACAGATCCCGCCCTCAGGGACAGAGGGGCACCGGGCTCATCCGGGACCCTCACCAGGCAAAGCTGGGACCAGTACTGTCTAACTGTACCCTCACATGCTGAAATTCATCATACGCATGGGCTCTTCAAAACATAAAATGAAAACAAAGTTAAAAGTAAATCCTCATTGAAGGAAATTTGGAAAATTCAGAAAAGTATGAAGAAGGAAACAGAAATCACAGATGATTCACTACTCCTTGGATAAGCACCGTCCACCAGGTGTAGAAATTCCTTCTATACATTTTTATGTGTAGAGAAACGTGCGTATGTTTTAAAATTGTTGTCATCACAGCCTTTACAAAGTTCTCATGCACATAACACCAAATCCTGAGCTCGTGAATTGAATACTGTGGAAATGTATTCAGTCGTCATAATAATAACACTACTTGAATATGAGTCTTCTTCCTCCTTCTCAAATACTCTGCGCAATTCCTGAGTCAGTCCTTAGCCTGCTCCTGATTCCTCGAAGCTGCAGGTCATAGGGCACACCTGTCCAGACACCTCCTACCCCCAGGGGCAGCTTCGGTCCAGATCATCACCTGCCTCCTAACACCAGCATCCAATCGCAGATGCATTGCCTGAGCGCCTGATAGCATTTCATGTAATTAAATTCAGAAAAAATGCTTAAAACATAATACAGTTATGCTAGTAGGTAAAAACGGAGTCCACTGAGCTATCATGGAGTTCTTACTTGCGCCTTTCTGAACATTTTGAAATACCACGGTGGTCCAGGGGATTTCCTAGGGGAAACGGGGGCATGTGCTCATTGGGTTCTGCCGATGTCGCTTAAGCTTCTGATCTTGCCAGAGCGCATTTGGGTGCTTGATTGGTGCAGGCAACACGGGCGCTTAGTCCCAGCCATGCTGTTAGTGAACCCCAGCTGGAGGAGCCTGTGTCTCACCTCCCCGCCCCTGCATGAAGTGAAAGCTCTGTGAGATTGCAAACATTTGGGGAAATAGCATCGATACCTACATGATGTTTGTTTCATACTCGGTCAGTTTTATTACTCCATACATGGTGTTTCCCAACACTTTAAATCCCTTTATATGATCAGCAAAGATCATAGTTATAACTACATGGAGGTCGCCTGTGCTCTGGGTAAAGGTCAGGCTCTCCTTCCAGCGGTAAGTGTAAACATTAAGCACGCTCCATTCCGCTGTTCTGGTGACGGCGGCCCTGCTCCTGCCATGTCAGACTCGCCACAGTGACTCCATCCCCAGCCTCTCCAGGTAAGACAGGTGCCCTTCAGGCCACATCACGGACAAGCTACCAATAACGAACTCAGGCCACCTCAGCCATTGTGTCCCAAAGAGGTCAGCCTCGTAACAATGTCTTAAAGATGCTGTTGTCCTTGGAGGAGGTTGCAGTGGGTTGCAAAGTGGATGATCATTTGTCTCCTCCCCACATTTTATTGGGAAAAGCCCATCACCACCTGCCAGAGATGGTTGTTCCTGATTTTAAAAGTCATTATTCTGTCTAATTTAGAGATACCACTTATCTCCCCGGATTTCTCAAGTTTCCAAATGATTTGTTTTTGTTTTCTCACAAAACCCAGCTTTTTTTTTTAAAATGAAATTAAGTCCCCACGATGTATGTAAAATTTATTTCCAAATTGTGTCTACTTTTATGGGCAAAAATAATCAGGAAAAGCCACTGGCTACAAAAACTGAAAACAAAATGAACCTTTAAAAAGCTAATGACTTAAGGGTGGTTGTACAGACGTATAAAGTATGTTGGGGGCTTACACTATTTGTCATTAACACATATTCTGAAAGCTTGGCTAATATAATGTGACACAAAATTAGTCAAACACAATTCATGCAATATTGTTTAATTTTACTCCTCATTTAACTTGGTTTTAAGCAAAATCATTATGTCACATGATAATGTTCACTTGAACAAGAAATATTTCATAATGGTTGCTGCCTTTAGAAATGAGTTATTAGGGGCTCCATGCTGAACACATTCTTAACTATGAAAACTATAAAGCTAATAGCTTAATCATATTTTGACACCATCTACATACTGTATGCATTATTTACAAGAAAGATATAAAAATGAAACCACTGAATATCTCACACAATACTTCACAGTCATAGTTAACTGGTTAAAAATATAACACATTTATCTTCCAGGGACTTTATATTTGCATATAGATATTTGCATACCATGTTGCAATGTGCTGTTAATGTAAAATTTAACCTTTGTTCTTTCCCTCTGATGTGCAAGGTATACTCATTAAGTTAAAAATAATGGCAAAAATAAGTCTTCTGGTGATATACATTTCATAAATTATTCCCCAGAGCAGTGAGGAAAGGTAAAATGTGGGTGGGAAAATGTTTAATTGAATTAATTCCTCATTTTCTGTATTTTTATTTTACAACTCGGAGACAGAGCAATTTGACTAGTATATGTCAACCCTATGAATTGCAAAGGATCTCCTCTCAATTATTCAAGGTGTCAACCCTCTTAATCCTATATTAAAACAATTCTACATTTCAGGACTGAGATGAATGTACAGCATCATTTTGCACACCTGTTAAATGGATGGCCGTTTATTCAACAGAGGGAATGCACAACCACCATGAATAAAACATATTGCGTTATCATTAAACATTTGGGCAAACTGTAGAAGGTTCTTAGCCTGCACCAGGTTATAGTACACAATATCAGTTTCTAATTAAGCCCCTATAAGAACTTTTACAGAAGTGAAACGAAGACATAGAAATCTGGTAAGAGACTCTTACTTGAATATCTAAATTTCAAATTTTATTTTTCCTTGTTGGTATATTCTAAATCTAAAATGTGTTGTTCAGTTACACTCAGTGCCCAGTCATATTGAAACAAGAGGTGGTCCAGACCCTGCTGTTGGAAGAAAAGGAAAAGAATAGATAATAAGTCCACCCAAAAGAGGCAAATGTATACACTCTTTAATGAATTATTAAATCTTGTATTATCTCTGCCCAAAATGATTTCGGCTCGGGGAGGTGGCTGCATCTCCGTGGCTCAGGTGCCCAGTGAGGATGCTGGGAGTGGGGTGGTACACTGAGCCTCCAGATGCACCTGGACACACACAGCTGGGGAGGCACAGACCTCACACCTGGGGGATGGACCAGGAGACTGGGCCAGGGTGCAGAACGGGGCTGGGGGGCGATGGGCTGCCAGCCAGGAAGGGGTTTCCAAGGTTCAGCTCATCATCCCATGGCCCAGAGCCCCAAGACGAGACCTCTCCCCACTATTCTGTATTCCCCTAGGACACTGGAGCCAGGAACTTAGAGACAGGACACACGTGAGAAATATGGGATCCACTGTGGTCAGGACAGGCCTGAGGTCAGGGGTCTGGATGGAGGGCCCCTGACCCCCACAGGGCTGGGGCTCTACGATGCCTCATTTCATGGACTGGGGTGATGACTGGGGTTCCCCTAGATTTCCAGATTTGTCCTGCTTCCTCTTTCCAGGGCAGCCAGAACCCTCAGCACTTACTGAGCCGCCGACCTCCCCACGACTTCAACACTGACCTCCGTGGACCGCCTCTGTTGGAGAAGAGAGAACTCAGTCTCCGTGGTGTGTCTCCTGGGTCCAGTGAAAATTATGTCCTCGGATTCCGGGATACCTGCCGCCGTCCACCTGGGGCTGCGACAGCACCACCTCCCCAGACTCGGGGACCGCCACGTCCGGGGGCCTGCCCGGATGGCGCCGCCTGTCCCAGCGGAGTCTGTCTTGCTCTTCTGCTGAGCGCTCTTCTTGTGAGCGAACGGGGGATGTACCTGAAACTGTGGGAACTTTCTCTTAGTATATTCAGTCTAATCTTCAGGAGACTTTTGCTTCCTGCGTTTGGCACCACTGAAAAGATAAATGCTCTGTGATTAGACCTCATTTTCCGTGAGGGAGGAGAGAGCCACCCAGAGTGTGAAGCGCCTTCTGAACGGGCGGCCTCGGCTCCTCCACAAAACGCCCGAACCCCTTGAAACGGACGCAGCTGTTTTAGGCAGAAATGCCGTGAGGAACTTTTACTTATTTACTGTGTTTTCTGGGCTCCTATGTGGATGTGATTGTTCCTGTAAAGGTTCTTACTGAGGTAAATAAAATTGTAGAGCCTTGGAAACACGCTATTATTACAGCACAGAGCTAAGGTGTGCAGAGCGGGAAATAACTCTCCCAGGGATAAATTACGTGTGATGAGGGCTGAAAGGGTACAGCTCCTATTTCAGGAAGTCTTCCAGGCAGACATTTGGCAGTTTTAGCGTTCCTTTCAAGACAATGCACGTACACCAAAAACATTATTCTTCGCAGAGCGCCCCAGAGGCCGAGGCTGTCACGTGGGCGCCGTAGTTATTCCATTCCCTCAAATTCAACACAGATCTTCTTTATTAATTTTAATTTGTCATCAATAGCCTGACAGGCACTCTTTCGGCAAGAAATACCGCATTAACTGTTTCACTCACTGTGGCAGCTATTAAAACCGGGATGGTGATTAGCAGGAATGAGGTCAAACAGAATAATGTGCGTGTAAGTCGCTACCAGCGAAATGTATAACACAGGAGGATTTATTATGTTCACTTGCTGAAATGTAATTTAAAAACAGGATATCACCACCTGCTATGCCGGCTCATAGGGTTACTCAGATCATTTAAACATTTCCTGCTAATATGTTTATTTGCTTCTGGCATCTATTACCATTTACTGTATTTCTAATAACTATAGTTAAAATAAACTTAATTGTTGCTATCTACTTCATGTAAACATAGCAGGTAAATAAATCATCCCATGATTAGCTGAGACGATGCAAATCAGGGTGATTTAATCATTAATATTGGCAACAGAAAAATTAGTATTTATAACCTCCTTGCAAAGACCTAAATTTAGTTTTCTGATTGAAGAGTCTGTTTGCTAAATAAGGATGTCATTGGGACACAGAGAGCTTCCACTGGGCTAGAAACACTGGGATATATCGTTAAGCACGCTAAGAGAATTGTTAGATTTTTGCAGATGTTAGACATTCATATGTAAACTTCACGCACACTCTTTTGGAAAGATCAGAAACCCTGGCACATAGCTGGAGATCATTGCTGATCAGCAAATCACCATCCACAGCCCTCAGCTGTGCTTTTTAAGGACTTCAGATCAACATAGAGTTATCTACAGTCATTTAGTACTTTCTTATTGGGAAGTAAATCATGGGCTAAAAATAGAGTCTACATCTTAAACGTGCAGCATATTTTCAATATGCAGTCTACGGTTTAAACTGACAGCCTGTGAGACAAAGTAGCTACCAGTAACCTTTCGGAGCACTACTGGTCAGTTAATCCTGACACTACATGTCATTTAAACCCTCAGTTTAAGGTCTATTTTGTCCTGGTTTGTAGGTAGGGCAGAAGGTGCTGTGGATGGCAGCACAGGGCAGACGAGCAGAGCGGAGGGGACTGTCGGCAAAGTGGGGGACCCCACCTGGACACAGAACAGCACCTGGGCTCAAGGACAAGTCTGCGTAACTCATTTCCTTACAGCTTTGCACACCTGCACATTTGTACAAAAAGATAAAATTCCAGCTTAACCATCCTGGAGTGGGGTGGTAAATATCATGGCTTGGCACCAAATGTCAAAAAATCATAAAAGCGTGATTTTCTGTATTTTAAGATAGAATGTTTTTTTAAAGTCTTTTTCCTGAGTAGCCCCCTTATGTAACCCATAAAACAGGATGAACCCTAACTTGAGCGAGCTTGCAATTAATTGTGGGGATTTGTGTCATCATGAGGTGGAGGTGTCATAAGCACCACCGTAAGTCTTTCTTTGGATCTTAAAAGAAACAGCCAATAAATATCACCCTCTCATCGCAATTGCCATCCTCTAAGCGGGGGCTCTGTGTGAACGCAAAGGGAATATGTAAAGAAAGAGACACCACAGGGTGCATGCGTTTGACTCTTTTTCTCCCAAGAACTGCCTCTCGCTTAAATCCAGCAGTGCTGCAGGAGGCAATTTTAGTGGCAGTGTCTCAGGTGCCAGAGTCTGTCACATTAGACAATCAGAGAACTTTTATACAAAAACCAATGAATGTTAAATATCACCATCCTGTTTGCAGAGCCCTGACTCCCACCTCGCCCAAGGAAAAGGAGCAGCCGGTTTGGAGAGGCACTTTGTTCCCGCCAGCCCCGCCCCGCCGGGGCAGTTGGGTGCGCGGTCCCCCTTCACCTAAGGCAGCGGCAAGGCAGCTTTACATATGGGCTCCATTTGAATCCGTGAGGGGGGCGGTGTTTGTAATTCGACATCAAGCAGCCCCAGTGTCTGGCGTTTATTTGTGCTGTTGTTTCGGCGGGTTATCCAAGGCCCCTTCTCATCTGACATGTCAGGTCTGCAATCGAACAAAGAGGACTAGAGAATTCACTTTTACAGTTAGGCAAGCTGAATGCTATTACCCGTGTATTTGTCACCGACCTGCAGATCCCAGCCTCTAATCTGCCATCCGGATGGATGCTACAAAGTGAAGAGTCGGGGACATGCATTTCCCAGTAACTACCTGCTGCCAGCTATTATTTTAAGGATCGTGTGATTTTCTTTTATTTTGAGTAGAAAAAACAAGGCAGCTGCGGTAATAAAAAGGCGTATCAACTAGTCACTTCCTGGCAGATTTGTCACTGGTGTGGATACAGTGGAGGGTTTTTTTGTTGTTGCTAGAAAATGTATACACTCGAATATAATATTGTAAATCTGGAGTGTGTGCTTCAAATAAAACCCTTTTTAGTACCTTGCATACTGGTAAACAAAATAAAAATGTATGCATCTTATAAAGAACTGCTGATACACATATATACACGCAGGATGCTACCTACAAATCATATGCTGACAGAAGATATTTTATGTTATATGATTTTGGGGTGAAAGTTATTATTTTTTATTCCTAAATCACATTAACATAGCTACAAAGCCATACATTATCACAGCTCTCCAATAATGTTCCTAAATATTTCCTAATGATGGATTGTATTGTTGGGCCTCCTAGGACCCAAGTTTAACTATATAATTCCAAGTTGTGAATTAAATTGCAAAAACCAAGAGCTTCTGGTAATTCTTTTATTTCTGCACATCGCATAATTGTATCGATCTCTTCCCCTGTTCGGCACATAAATAAATCTTCAGAAATAATTGGTCACCAATAAAATGTTTGTGGCTCAATTTTGATTTGTGTTTTAAAATTAATTAGGCAGAGCTTCTAAGAGGTGATCATTCCTATGGTGATAGCTCAAAAATGGCAACTAGGTATTTGTCAAGCCACATAATTACAGACGATATGTTTACACTTTACCTTTCATATTTTGAAAGATATACATGACTTCCGAATTGTGCTCAGACACACAACAAAGTGAAGATGCCGCCGCCCTTCACCCAACCCCCCGGCCCCCAGGTGTGTCCACCACGGGACCAGCGTATTGAACAAAGAACTCAACGCCTCGGTGTTCTCCCATCCGGAGCAGGAGTTGGACAATTCCGAACAATAAAACCTGGCCCAAACAAAGAGTGATTAATGACTTGGGGAGCTGCAGTGCCATGTCGGCCAGATAGGCTCAGAGCAGGTCTTTGAAGGAGAAATGAAAAGAGTTTCGGGCTTTAAATATTTACTATTTCATTCATCAATGGAGCATGTAAATGCAGAAACAAATATTCAAACATTATTTTCCCAAGACTCCATTTCCCACACTGTACTCACACGCGATGCCTGTTTGCCGTGGGGAGTGCACTGCAGGGCGGGGGAGGAAAGCAGGTAGCGGCAGCCGCGCTATCCAAGGGGACCCCTCGGCCCCCTGCCCAATTGTGTGTGTCACCAGGGTCTCTCGGAAGTTTCAGAGTGCTAGGTAACCTATCCAGCGTTAAGAACGGAAGTCTTCATCATATTTTACTGTTTCTACACGATATCTTATTGAAAAAGCGATCCATCTCCATGTGAAAATGAGCACTGTTATTATCGTTGAAAGGGGAAACAGGTAAGAAATGCTCCCCAAATCGGAACATGCTGCGTTTCAAAATATGTTTTCAAACATCATTACCACTAAAACAATTGTAAGTTATTTTAATTTTCCATTGGTAAAGTTTACTTTTGTTCTCTGTGTGTGACAAAGAGTATGCATTTATCCTTTTAGACATACTTATAATACAGTATTTCTTAACCTGAATAATAAAAATCAAGTTACTAGTATATCATATCATGCTATTTTTATATGCATTGATACCCTTGTTGAACTCTTGCAATGTGCACTTGCATTATTTCATTTAATTCTGACAACCACTGTCTGAGTTAGAGACCATTGTTGTTTCCATTTTACACACGAGAAAACCGGGGCTCAGAGAAACTAGGTAACTTGCCCGAGGTCACGCAGTTCCTGATTAGAGAGTCAGGATTCGAATCCACATCTGGGCCACCTCAGGCCCCAGCCTTGGTCCTCTCTTCTTCCCTCCCTGTCTCTCCCTCCTTCCCCTTCTCGATCTCCACATCTCCCCTCTCTTCTGGGGTCCATCTCACAGTCGACAGTGGTGATGGATAATTGAAGTCATCAGTCTTGATATCCTAATCCTGAGCCCATACTCCCCAGGACCCAGCATTGTGTCATTTCAGCCATCTCTCCATGGATATTCCTTGCCCCAGATGCCATCCCGAGGGTCTTGTGCATGGTCACACTGGCCTACTTTCTGTGCGGGCCCTTGCTCTTCTCTCATTGAACGGCTGAAAGTGTGGTTCCCTGGCCAGGAAGGTCATATTCTCTCTTGGCATAGTTTTATTTAGCTCTTTGCTTAAATGCCACTTCCTCCAGGAAGCCCTCCATGGAAGATTCCAGATCACGTTCCTTTCTTACTCTCACTGCTTCCAGTGTTTTGTTCCCAGTCCTTGCTGAAATCTGACTCTTTGGTGCATCCTTTCCCCAGGTGGGGAGTTCCTGGAAAGCTGGACCACACATGTTCCCTCACCAGCCCTAGCAAAGAGCCTGGCATATAGCAGGTACTAGGTGCTAATTTGTTAAATCAATGAATGAAGGAGCATGATTTGGTCAGTCTTTATAGACAATTAGCCTAAAAGGTTAGACTAGAATTTTATGTTATTTTTCTCCCCAGGTTTTTTTTTTTTGAGATATAATTGACAAATAAAAATTGCATATACTTACAGTATACATGGTGATGCTTTGATATATGTATACATTGTGAAACAATTACCACGATTAAGCTAATTAACATATCTATCACTTCCCATGGTTACCCATACTCCAGGTAAATTTCGAGTATACCTGAATCATTTAAATTATTTGTCTAATCAGTATGAATTCTCATTGTAATTAGGGCTACATGAACTTAGCATCAAGATCCAGAAAAGTAAGTTTGGAGAATTACTAAAAATACAAAAAGCATCATCCACACGTGTACAATCATTGGTGCACACACCTGGGCACACTCAGAAAACAAACCAGCAACTGTAGGCTTTTGTGACCATTTAGTGGAGATATTTCAACTTTGCACTTGTAAATTCCAGACTTGGCTTTGGCGATGACTTAAAAAATTCTGTCAAATTGAACTGTAGGGATTTCACAAGGAGGAGAGTACTTTTCTGCCGCCAAGCGTTTCACAGCAAAGCTTGTTTGTGTGTGCATGCACGCATGTTTATGTGTGCGTCAGGGAAAGACAGAGACTGCCGTTTTACTTGTTATTTTATATATGTATGCATCAACAGATCTGCCAACTTCTCCCAGCATTGCCTTTCTGGGAGGAAGGCCAATTTTCTTCATTTTTAAAATATCATAACATTTGTGTTAGCAAAAACTACTATAAATGCCATAGGCTACAGAATTCCAGTTTAATTTCTATTTTGACTTTATCAAAATTTGAGAAAAATACCTTTGGGAAATACAATTATCTGCGCTTAGCCTCAGCCCACAAATAAACACAAACCAACTGTTCCCTGCAGCAGGGAGCTATTCAGGAAAGTCTCTCCTAAGTATAGATGCTGTGGCCAACACGAAAGCTGGAACCAGACCCCACAGTGTAATCTAAACAACATAATTCTGATCCCAGGGACCACACCATGTGGTCTAGCATATTGAATTTGTAAAAATCATATTACAAGGACACACAATATTTATAAAATACAAATACTGATTTGTCACACTGATTCTCAACCTAAACGTGGGTTGACTTCTTGTTTGATTCCTTTTAATAGCATAATTAAACAAATACGAGCATTTATATCACGTAAGGCCCAGACATAAGAAATCATGGCACTTTCATATTTTAATATTTGAGGCTGCCTGGTGCTTCAGTAATGGTTAAACCTGGTTAAACTGCCATTGATGGTGCTGATTATTCTAAGATCTAATTTTCTCCTCTGGCTTCATTTAAAATCATAGTCTTTCTCAGCCACTATCCTTTATTGTTTTTATAATCTTACTTCTTGGATATTAATGAATCTCTAGAGTTCCAAAAACTGTATTTGAGTGTTTTAACAAGTCATTCCAAAAAAATATATTTAGTAAACTAATTAACTTAGGATATCTTTCAGATTATTCATCTGGAATATCGACATACATTAATACTCTTAAAATCACAGGCTGACTGGATGGCATTTATCCAGCCTTGGGTGCCCAGGATGAGACGAGTGTGTGCTGAGCCGGCTCCCAGCGTCTCGGTCTTTAATTAGCAGTCTTGGCTGACACCCGCCACGCAGAAGGAAACTGACACACGCAAAGAATATCAGTGAATTGTCTTAAGTTTTTCCCTAATAAAATTTTTAAAAAGCAATAAATGTCTAACTCTAAATTGTCATTAAAATCCATCATGCGAGCCCTGGAATAAGTAGCAGGCAGGCCATGCCAACGTGCAGTTATTTGCACCATTGTTAGGAGGGATTCTCCTCTGCTAGGCAGAGAAAACATTGCACATCTTGAGCCAAACTCACACTGTTTAATCTCAGTCCTCATGTCATTGCCATCTTAGGAGGTGACAAATTCCCTTCATTCTTTTTCCTCCTTCCCTTGAACTTAATGTGGTTGAGTCTCTTCTCCCACCTGGTTTGATTTCTCAAATTCAATCAAAACCTTTTTAAGGTGCCCCATTTTATTTGTCTCTTCACTGGGCTCTGCCCTGTGACTCCAGCACTTTGTCCCCTTCCAATCTTCAGTACTCCCTGCCTTCTTCATTTCTTATGTCAGTCCCCCAGCATTCTTGCCTTCTGGTGAAATGTCGGCTTGGTCCTTTTCGAATCCTTTGGAAATAAATGTATGATCCTAAAAGTCACATGTGTAATGGAAAGGCAGTCAATGTACAGTCTATGTTTAAATATTTACAATGCATGGAGCTGAGAGACACTGCAGGGGTTATCTCTCCGCCACACTGCTCTGCAGAGGGTCAGCACACGAAGGGACTGGCTCAGGGCCACACGGCTGGGTGGTGGCATTGCCAGGGTGGGGTGTGTGCGGCCAGGGCTCTTCACCCTGCATCTCCCACTTGCAGCTGCTGAGGACAATCTTCAATGGCAGGGGTCACTAGCTTCTGCAGAAAGGGTCCTTCCTAGTCGAAGTCATCACAGGCCACAGCATCTCAGAGTGCAAAAGAAGGAAGCTATAATTATTCCAGAAATTTGGCAAATCTTACACTAAAAATGTCTAACAGCAGGAACTTTAAGTAAGAGGTACAATTTACCCTGACCCGATTCTTACAACGGCCTCCTAGATAAACATTTCAAGGCTAAAACTCTCACAACAATGGCACTAGTAATAACAGTAGCTCTCAGTTGTCAATGCTTATTGCGTGTTATAAATGGTAGCAATGATGTCAATGCGTCCCAGTATCTCATGAAATCTTCACCATCGGTACAAATGAGTATTATTTTTTCTCATTTTGCAGATAGAGAAAGTGAGGGTCAAAGAGCTTGAATAACTTGCTCCAGGATCTGAGCTAGCACGTGAATGAGACAGATTCAAATTGGATCTGCTCACCTCTCTGCACTCCCCTGTCTGGCCTCCCTGACACAGCGTAAGTTTCTCAGGCCACTATTCTCTAACTGAAAGCATATTTTCCAGGATGAAGTCATTCATTCATTCATTCATCCATCCAGCAGATGTTTACGAAGGGCTTCTCCCGTGCCGGCCTGCATCCACCCTGAGAAGGCACAACCAGTAAGCCCCGGTCCTCACTCTCAAAGCCCTGGCTCCAGGCTCCAGATTAGCTTTGGAGATCACCGAACTTGGCATGTTAATGCCTCCTCTCCGATCTGTAATTGACCAGTCATTTCCCATCTTTATTATTCTTCACACGCCAGCTTAAGGAATAAGAAAACCTTCTTGCTAAATGGATGTAGAACACAGAGGATGGGAAAAAAAGTCTTTGAAAGAGAAAAGCGTTGATCATTTACCACAAAGCAAGTCTGTTCGTGGATTAAAGCGTATTCCCTGGGCTTTTAAAGATATCTATTAGTAATTTACAGAAATTATGAGAGCAAAAAGGGCTGTTGTTTTCAGAATTCAGAGCTCAGCCTGTGGCCTCATACCAGATGATGCTCAGAACCGGCCTCTTTGGGAATTCACATCAAACTCGGGTCCATAATTTATGTAATGACATATATTTGGACACTGATTAGCTATCGTATCAGCTCTGTAATAAAGGCGGCGTAACCCCGAGTTTATCACTCATTTATCTGAAGTCATTGTGAATAATATCACAGGACTGTAAGGCGATCATTATGCCGCACAGCAGCCCGGGGCCTGCACACCAGGCTGGCGGGGTCAGGGCCCCGGCAGGGTTCACACCACTTAATTTACTCACTTCTTACACATGTATAAAATTGGAGTCAACAGCGTAGTATCGAAGTTGGATCCGCCAGCAGATGCTTACACAAATTGCTAATAAGATGTTCAATAGGAAGTACAGGAAGACTTAATAACAGTAATAATAATCCTCTCCCGAGTCAGCCTCGCACTTGAGTTTGAAACAAGCCATTCAGTGCTCAATGACTAGTGCGGATTTCCTTTGACTCACGAGCTCTGCTCTACCTAAAGGGTTTATCGACAACCGCTTTGCTATGAAACGCTCTATTAGGAAAACTGTGTCTTCAGGCCACAGGGAGGGTGACTGCCGAGAGTTGATCCTCCGAGAAGCGTTTGGGTGGGCCAGCTCTGCCAGTGCAGCCACGGCGGGGAGGAGGGCTCAGGAGGAAGGGACAGGGAGCTTCAGAGAGAGTAGTTGGTGGCGGGAGGGGGGGGGGAAGAAGAGGAGGTCCTGGTGCCACTGCCCATACCTTGCACACACCCTGGCAAAGGGGGAAACAGAAGCACTGGGACTTCTGTTTGACAGCAACTCTTGTCATTGATCCGTGTCCATCTTTCTACTCCCTCCACAGCCTTTTTCTAAAAAACAGACTAAATATTAAGTTACCTGTTAAGTTTAATTTCCACTAGTGCATTGGCCCATCTGCTTGTCCTCTGTGGGGGAGGCCGGACTCCTCACGGTGCCCTGGGGGGCTTGGAGAGGGCCCTACCATCCCCAGACCACCAAACTAGGAGGAGACACCATGACGTGTTTTGTAGAAACATGGTTTCTGGACTGCCTTTGGAGATTGCTAGCAGACGTCCCTGCCTGGAGTGCTTGAGCTGTCCCCACAGAGCCACAGGGGCCGACACAGGCCCTTTCTGCAGTGGGTCCCAGCCCGAGGCTGAACACCAGGCCTGAAGCATTAGCCAGCAGAGGGGGAAGCTGGGCCAGTGGAGGAGGAGAGTGGGCCCGGGGCAAGACTAGTACCCTCTCAGGAGGGAGGCAGCAGGTGGGTGGTAGGAATCACAGACAGGTAGGGGAGGCTGGATCTGTCCCAGGTGGGTCAGAAGCCAGGCAGCCCCCAGGTAATAGTCTCAGGACAGGTGAGTGAAGGTGCGGAGGTAGACAAAGTTTGGCAGATTTAGTAGACAAAGAGATTCGGAGCCAGCTTATGTGACGAAGTCCTACAAATAAGCACAAAAAAGACAAACAATTCAACAGACAAACATGCAAAATACTTAAAGAGGCTCTTCACACGTAAGGAAAATCAAAGAGTCAATTAAACGCAGGAAAAGTTGCTCATTCACATTAATACTGCAGGCAATGAAAATTAAAACCAAAATAAGAAATAATACACCCTCCACACTGGCAAAAATGTAAGTCTGACAGTATCAAATGTTGGCAGGATTTGGGAAACAGGCTATCACCTACCTCTCTGAAAAACAAAGTTGTCAGAACCTAAAAGAACCAAGAATGCATGTAGCTACAACCCAGAAATTTCACATGCAAGTATATGTCTGGAAAAACTTGTAAAGACGTGCACAAAAGCTCGTCACATCATTATTTGCAATCCCGCAATTGGGAAAAACCTAAATATCTGTCAATACGCAAGTTTTCAAAATAAACTGTGTCTTTACGTATCAGCATGAATACATCTCTAAACAATGCTGCGTTTAAATAACAAGTTACCAAATAAAACTGTGATACCATTTATGAATTAAATGCAAACCAAACAATGCCAGATATTTTTTATAGTTATCTACATTTCTAAGAAAATTTCTTTTATGCCTCCATAGGAACATTCAAAATTCACTATGGTCTTTACACAGGTGGGGGGAGGTGAATCAGCCCGGGTGTGGGTAACAAAGAGATCAACCCTATCTGTACTTTTTTATTTTATTCAGTTTCTAAAAACATGAAGCAAATATGTTAAAATCTTATTTCTTACATTATTCTTTGTACTTCTTTTCACTTTTTTTATTTTCCAAAATTAAAAAGTCATCAATGCTAATATTTTGTTTGACCATTGTTGAACTGAATAAATTCACACATCACTCTTTTGTCTTTATCTTTTTAAAAAAGATTACTAACTTGAAGCATGTAAAAAAGTAAAGATTCTGTACAGAGAAAAAAAAACCTCCCATGAACAAATAAAATTAATGAACAAATGAGGACAGCCACTTTGCAGTGTATATTAAGAAGTATTAGAGTTTTCAATATATAAAGGTTATCCTCAGATCAGTAAGAAAAAGATTTCACATTATAAAACCAGGCATACGTGCAAAGACTGCATTTGCTGGAGGTGAAGAAGTGGGATGGGTGAGGGCTGGTGTTGGTTCTGGCTGGGTGCTGGAGCACAGCCCGACGGGCCCTGCCTATTGTCTCAGATCAAAACTTTGGGGAATTCTGTCAACCAGACCATTCAACCAGAGCAAACTGCAAGGAGGACACAGAGTGAGAGAAAGCTGTCTATTACCCACACTAAAAACAGCCAAAGAGACAGGATAGGTTGAGGGGAGCTTCTTCTCTGTGGCATGTGAGAAAAATGAGTTTATGTAATCTCAGTCAAGACCCTTAATGTTACAAGACAGAAACCCAACTCAACTCCAACTAGAAGAAAAGAGTATTCTTATCTTACACACCTAGAAGACCAGAGTCAGGCAGGCCTTGGGGTAAGCTTAATCCAGTGATCTGCCTTGGTCTTTAGGTCGTTCTCCCAGCCCTGCCTCCTTGGTTAGTCTGCTCCTTCCCCTGGATGGCTTGCCTTGTGGCAGCAAAACGGCTCCTAAGGATTCAGGCCTCTCATCTTCACAGCATACTGTCCATGGCCCAGAATGCCCAGCAAGTATTGTGAGAGTCCCTCTAATGACACTGCATAGGCACCTGGCTGCCTCTAAAGCTATAGGTGTGGCCCCAGGTTGTACACAGTGACTGCTTGGTTTCATACTCTACTCCTAAAGCCAGGGTTGGTTGGAGTTCCCTTTCCTATGCCACGGGGACCCCAGGAAAATTGGAGCCATCGGGGAAGGGAAAGGAGGGAATGGACCCTGGGAAGACAGGTACCAGGAGCTCACTGAAAGCTGAATGGTGCTTCCACTTTTTTGCACAACCTGATTTCATATAAATGTTTATAACTTTACAAATGACATTTACTGAAGATACAATGTGTTTTCCCAAGACTGTGAGTTCAAGGTATAGGTTTTCCAAAGAAAGGGTTAAAGGGCATCACTCAGAAGAGCAGGGAGAGGACAGCCAGGCGTCCCAGGGCTCTGAGCCTTGGCTCCTCTCCTCCAAAGTGACAGGGCTAGTTTCAGAGTCTTTGAAAGTGTTATTTCGCCCTTTTAAATACAACGAAAAGGTTATGTGAAATGCTCCTGTACTCCAAGACGGCACCCTGTACCCACAGTAGCTGAGCTCCCAACGTCAACTCACCCAGAAGGAAAACTGCAGCCATTTACCATCTACTTTGAAGTGAACTATAATGAATAGAAATTTCCCAACTCGTGAATAAATGTAATGAGTGAAAACTGAATAAAAATTGGTCAATATCTAGAACTCACTTTAATTATAGCACATCTTTAAAAAAATAAAAACTGTTTCTAGCCTCTGAAAGAAAATTAGCAGCATCCCTTGAAAACTCTCAAGAATTTGTTCCTTGGGTGGTTCCATATCCTACTCTGTGTTTTGTGCTCCTGGAATATCTCTTGACAACCTGGGCATGAATAAAATGTTATTTTATTTATTTTTTAATTAAAAGGCTAAAAATACATTTCCCGGCAAGACAGAAGTAAAGGTGACATACAGTCTTTACACCATGGTGAGTGTGGAAAAGGCACAGAAATTTACAGAATGAGAATTTGGGGAAGGACGACTATGAGAAGCCATCAGTCCCTACGCGAGGGGACAGGCAGGTGACACTTGACTGCACAGTGGCATGCCTGGATGAAGCCCCGAGGTGGAGACTTCCGTCTGGCACACTTGGCAGGCTCCGGTTGTGCTATTTCCTTCGCCGGTTACGGAGAAATTAATTTGCCATATGACTGGAATTTATGCTTTTAAAGAAAAATACTGTTTTCAAATCACCCAGTTTTTGGCCTCTGTAGGAGAGGATCTAGAGACATTTTAAAGTTTCTTAACGATGCAGGACTTATCTATTTTGGGTCTCTGGTACGCAGTCCCAAGACTGCCTGTGAGTTTTGTCTCCATCGCTGTGTCAGGCTGTCAGCCATCACTTCTGTTGTCATCGTGCCACGGCTTCCACGAGCCCTCCCCTGTTCCTTCCAGCCTGATGCTTCCAGTGGACCTCGAGAGCTGGGAAGGCGAGATCATTATGAATGGAATGTGAAAGCGGACGGGGACATTGGCCACGGCTCCCTGCTGGCCTCTGGCACAATTATTCAAGGCTTCAGAAGTCGCTCTGTGCTCCTTCCTTCTGAGAGGTGGCACCCGGCACCCACAGCACGGCCTTAGACTCAACTCTCCCTCTCACTGGCTAGGCGACCTGGAACACAGCTCACTTAATCTCTCTGGGCCTCAGTTTCCTTGTCTGCAAAATGAGGAAAATCAAAGTACCTTCCCCATATTGAACATCACCACATGTGGAGCGGGGAGCCCCCGGGACCCCGTAACGCGAGCAGCACAGGCTGTTGGGATGGGGCCTGGGATGGGATGGGGGTAAGGAGAAAGCTCTAGCTTCTTAGAAACTGCTCTGCTAATCAGAGAACTGCTCAGCGTCGGTTTTTGGACATTTTACTCAACTGAAATCTTCAAACAGCTTTAAAGTAAGCCGAACACACAACGGTAAACCCTGAGCCTAGGTCTCGGCTTACTATCCGGGGGTGACAGGATATCCCCTCCTTTCCTTCAGCAACTATGGGCTGAATATCTACCAAGCCCGGGTCCTGCCTCTTGGAGATTTGGGTCAAGGAAGAGACGGATGGAGACAGCCATTCTGATCATTGTGCGGATGACAGAAAGGAGGTGCCCACGGGTCAGGACAGCAGAGACTTGGGGCCTCACTGCATGTGGGAATGCTGGGACACTCCCTCTGAAAGTGGGATGGGCGTTGGCATTAGCTAGGCTGGCACAGCACGAAGAGGGTGTGGGAGGAAGAGACCCCAGAAACAGGCCAGCAGGGCACAGAGGTCCTGGAGCAGAAGTGAGCTCGGCAAGAATCAGAGAGGAGGAAGGTCAGGCACGAGGATAGCTATGGAGAGGTGGGTGGGTCTGGGATTGTGCAGGGCTCCCAGCGCCATGTGGGGATTTAGCACTTTATGCTAAATTTCTTTGGAAACTATGACAAATTAAAATACACATACTTGATATTTTGCCCAGTTTTATTCATTTACCTAAGACTTTAGGAAAACCAGAGATGTTTGCTTTACCAAGTTCAAGGCAAGGAAGTTTTCAAGGAAATAATACAGAATCAAAGCCGCTGAGTAATACGTATCCTTGGACATCTATAAATCTGGTAGGTATCATTTTCCTAAGTTCATGTTTCTACCTTAAAGGATAACAATTTGGAAGCCCAGACAGACTGAGTTCATGGTTCAAGGTACCCTTGAAGCCCATTTATATGGGGGGAGATATTGAAATCTTTCCAAAAATGTGAGTGTATAAATTACAGCTGCAGAAAACACAGCTCTCCTTGTGATATGCTCTTGTACGAGAGCTGTGTCTGCTGCCCCCGACTCTGAATGCCTTTCCTCGTGGGGGGGGTGAGGAGGGCTCTTCTTTTCTAAAAACTTTCCTTCGCTCCTATTTTTCTTTCAAATATCTTCTCATCTGACTTCAATTGCATCTATGCATTTGTCCGCTGCTTAAAACAGTTGAGCAAGGAAAGAATTGCCTCGTGCGGCATCCCCAAATCCACGTTCTCTGCAGAGGATTGCCGACGTGCCTCCCCTCAGGCCAGGTCCCAGCCAGCACGCTCGCCCTGTCTGCGGGCTCTCAAAACCTCTCAGTCTTTGAGAAGCACTAATTTCACCTTATATTCTGGGTGAGTGTTTTTCTTTTGCAAAGTAAGAAAGGATAAGGCCCAGAAAGCTTTGCAATGCTCCTCGTGGAAAAAAAGATGGGAAATTGATCCCAGGGTTTACGCGGCCCTCCTTCAGCACCTGCCTCCCCCTCCCACTAGAGTCCCGGGGAAGCCGTGGAGTGGGCTGTGCTATCCCCCCAGCTTAGCCGATACTCCTCAACTTAAAATAAAGCAAAATAAAGTGATTTAAAGATGTCCTACTTTCCAAGATCTACAGACTGTCTGCAGAACGTTAAGGGAAATTGGCTATCAGCCCAAAGTGTTTTTCCAAACCCTCTTAAATATTTTCTGGCCAGAACAATGTATAAAGCCCACACTGTCATCTCAGAAGAGGGAAGACGGATGCTCTCCTGTTGCTCAGAGCCTCTGGTTGGCCCCAAAGCCCCCAGGTACTGTTAAGTTTCATTGTGATCCAATACCCATCTGCTAGACTAGAGCCTTGGGGTGCTTTCAATGCCAAATTTATACAGGCTGATATTTGCATTCAAATATGTAGCTAGAAATGAGTACTATAATTAGCATCTGTAGAATTTGCAGGTCTCTATTCTTTAAGCCCCCTGCACAATTTGGGTAGATAGAAAAGTTGTGGATCTAAGCACAGATTTTTCTCATTTGATCAACAGTATTGTAGCCTGGCTTTGAGGACAATTACAGCCAAATTTGATCCTAAATGTAAGGCATAGGCATTTGGAGATTCCATGTTTATTTAGGGAAATTTCATCCAGCCTGAGTCTGGAAGGTCAGATGCACAAATAAGTAGTAACAGAAAGGAGAAATATTCTGCTCCAAAACGCTCTTGAAACAATAACTGAACACAGTCAAAGGAAACCCATCGTTTCCTATCACCTGTGTCAGGTCTTAAATCTGGGTCACAGTCCAGTAATTAGGTGAAACAATTAAAACCTGGATGTTTTGTAGAGGAAACCAGCAAGAATTAATTCAAGCTTAATTGAAGTGAGGCAGCCCCCTCTTGGATGAGTTGGCAGGAGAAACAGGCACTTTCTCAGGTCTGAGCAGGGAGCGGTGCTCAGGCAGCACCAGAGAGATCCGCCCCACCCCCCTGGGCTTTGTGGAAAGGCTCCCCTCCCCAGCATGAAGGAATGAAGGAATGAATAAGTGAATGAATATGAATGATGCAAACCTCAAATAGACTGACTCCCTGTGTATTTCTGAATTTGGAATATTATGTATCTTTGTTGGTGGTGCACACCTGGACCTACACGATCAAAGCACATTTTAATACATATAAGGCAAATAAAGTCAAGTAGCATCAGTGTGGGCTATGAGCACAATTGTGTGATCACAACGAACAGGCTGCTCAAGGAGGACCCCGTTCTGTCCTCGTCACCTCAGCTGTGCCACAGGGCCTGGGCCCAGAACAATAGCCCAGGCTGACTTCTTAACGAAATAAACCACTCAATCTTTATTTTTCAAATTCCTTCTCAGACATAACCCTGTGTCCCTTTCTAAACTCAGCGGTGTGTTGGCAATTCCTTTCAGTTGGCCACTAGGACGGTTAAAGTAGATGGAACTTTGCTCTGCATGATGGTGAAACAAAAGGAAATCTCATGAAAATCAAGTTGAAATTTGAAAAAAAAGAAAGAAACATCCTTTGTACAAGGTTGTTTGTGAAAACCTACCTGGGCCCTCTCACCTGCCTCACCGTCCGGCTGGTTGCTCCAGCACAGCTGCAGCTCTGCCGGGTACGAGGCCCACGTGCCTAAGTGATGGGGCTGCGTTTCGAGCGCTGTCTCTGAGTTGGGAGGAAATGCGGTCAGCAGGGGCGCTCCTGGTGTAGACACTGTGTCTGGACTTAGTTGGAAAACCTAAAATGTCCAAAGCCTTGGCCTCGTTTCGAGAGCCTGTCCCTGGTACCATGAAACGTAGGACTGGCCAGGTAAGAAAAACACCGAAGCCTCCTCGCAAAAGGAGAGAGAACTTGCCATTCACTCTCTGATTCATTTGTTTTCAATGTGCATGCTTTCTGTAAATGACTGGAAAACCCACTACGATGGCCCCACTTTAGACAGGAGGGTAGAGCAGAAGACAGGGCTGTGCTGAACAGAAATAAATGATTTTCCAAGGTTAATGCCTGGAAAGGTCCGGGGCCTCCCGAATTCCACTCCAATGCTCTTTAGTCACCAGGCCATTCGCCTTGTCAAATGTGTGGCTGGGTTTCATCTCTGCACTGATGACAATGCAGGCCGTGGCATCTATTAATCTTCACTGCAGTCCTCATGAACTAGTTAAGCATGAAGGGTGACAGCCCCGAGCCCTAGGGGCCTTGACAACTGCAGGTCCTAGGGGCATTGTGATTCTGGGATCTTGAGAGTAGAAAATAACTCACACTATTTTGCTGGCCTCCTGGTCACTGGAGGCAGGGCAGCCTGTCTCAGCTGTAAGGACTGGTCGTTAACTGTCAGGCACTGGCATTGCAGCCTCTGTCGACAACCCTAAGCAGGCAGGGCGGGGGCAGGGGCATGATCTGAAAGTGAGAGGGGCTTGGCGGCTGCAGTGCACCCTCGCCACCCTGAGCACGGGGAGCACTGATCAGAACTCGGCTGGTTCTGCCAGATCTAATATCACCCCCATGCTTACTGATGAGCGAGCGCGTCTCCGGTCCATCTGTTGAATGGAAGCCTGGGTTATTTTCATTCTGAAGTCACACAGAATGACACATGCCCTGTCTTTCTACACATCTTAGTCAACATGCCACTCCAGTGACACGCATAAATCAGGCATCTCCGGGCAGCACACCCTCCGTGCCCACCTTCCAAGTATGGGGTGATGCCCGGCCCTGCCCGACCTGCTAAGCGTTGCCACGGATGTCCACGGAATTTTCAAGCAAGCACCTTGCGAGTGGATGAATACCAAGTGGTGCTCCTTACCTTTAAAAATGAAATTTATGAGTCCAGCCTAGGGATTTATTTCCCACCTCCTTAGGCCCCTCCCCTCCTTAAATGATAAGAAACAACTAGAACAAGACTCTGGGGTGTCATGCTGTCAAAAAAATTCTTAATGAAATTAAAACCCTCACACTCTCACTAATGCTATTTCAGGCTGTGGCGCTCGGTGCTGCAGATGTGCGACTCTCTCACGTCTGCCGGCCTGGTGGCTCCACGTCTGAAGAGTTGCTGCATGTCAGCTCTTCGCCCCAGGGAATATGGGTGGAATATTTTATACCTGAAGTGGCCTTATTTTCAGGCAGTGGCATAGCATGAAACGCAACTCCACTGTGTGTGCAAGAAGAGATGCTGCTCAAAAACAAGGCAGGGAAATGGTGGATGGAGACAGTGGGAAACTGCCGTTGGAATATAAAAGCATGTCCAGTCATCTACATTTCTAATTCCAAAATTGCGGAGGAGCCTCCCTAAAAACCACAATCTCTTTATTTTCCTTAAACAGTGCTCTGTCGATCTGATGTGATGAGCACCTGCTTCTAGGGCAGACGATGCCATCATTCTGAAAACCATATATTCAGAAGGAGGCAGAAAGTCACAAAGCCACCAGCACTCATTAGGAACTGGGAGTTGGTTCTCAAGGCCTCTTCCCTTAAAAAAAATATATATATATATTTAAAAGAAAAATTGATAAAATGCTTTCTCTAAATTGTTATGCATTTATTTCTGAACTTCTCTTATTTTTGTGTATTGGAGTTTTTCTTTTAGATAAGGGCTTTCTCTACACCAAAGGCAAATAATTAAAAAAAAAAAATGTAAATTGTGCCTCAAATGATAAGCCTTCTTCGTAAGCAAGAATCCACCAGATTCCTTACCCCACCCATAACACAAATGTCAAGTCTGGTCCATTTAAAATGAAAACTCTCAGAGTGGAACTTATTGCCCAGCTTATCTGCTCCCTCTTCCCTCTCATGTCCCCAAATAGTATTAAAATGCGTGTGCAGAGAGGCACCAGTGGCTTTTAGAACCATCCCTTTATTTTCTGCTTAAATGTGTTTGCTAAATGTCACAGTGCCGAGAACGTTCAGTGCTGGGGTTCAGGAACACTCTGAAATGTCTTATTAATTCCTCATAACGCATTGACAGGTGCTGCTTAAAAACAAAGCCCCGAGAAGAAAGCCGTGGTTAGTCAGGGCTGCATGTGGCTTGTCCCTGCCACGGTGACTAGAAGCTCACTTCTAAACAGGAAAGGCATTTTTTACCCTGTGTTTTTTGGTTTTTTGAGTTTTTTTTTTTTTTTTCTAGTGTTCGACTACCTGAATCACATTCCTGGCATTTGGCACTTTGTTTTAATTGAACACATACTATTAAACCCAAACTAAGGTTCTGAGTCTCTCAATTACCTGCAATTTTTGTCTTTAAAAGGAAAAAAAAAAAAAGCCGAGGAGTCGCCGCTGCCCATATTTACTGGGAACCATCTGTTACGCCTCTAATTAAAACCCACTTGTAATGAGCTTGTTAGTGCACAAAATGTGTCAGGTATAGGATATTATTCATGAAGCAGTTGTTTTGGTGGCTGAATGACGCCTTAAAATCCTATTAGCTTAACAAAGTAATGTATTAGTATTTTGACCCAATATACAAGAGACTTCAGAATGACCTGGCACTCGGCTCGTTTTAATATTTTTTTTCTCAAATATGTTGCTATTTCTACCTAATATATAGTCAGATGGCCTCTTATAATTGCAGGATCAAATCTTTGCCTCAATTTTCAACTGCAGGTGATTTCAAATGATTAAAGATGCACAACAGGGAATAAACAAAAATGCTTACATGCAATTATTTTTAATTAGTATTTGGCTATAAAGTGTGTGCCTTCATAAAAAAGTCTGTTATTCACATAAACATCTGTTACCATACACACAAGGAAACACACTGTAAGTCTGTCATCACATCACCAAACAGAAACACGGAGGGAGGCTGGCCAGGAAAGCCAGCACTTTGAGTTCTCAAACAAAAGATATAAGTCTAACTGCCAAAACAGACGCTAAGCCACACCTTTCAATTAACATCACTCACAATCAAAGGAAGAGCGGTTACCAATGGAATTACACTTGAAAATGTTAAAATAGATGGAATTATTCTTTGAAAACAATAGAATCTCTGAGCATGAGACAATTTCGAATTCTTTTACTAATTTTGCACCCGTGCCTGTAATCAGACTGTTTCCTGTTTGCATGCTCTGTGCCGGCTGCTAATTTTCCAGTTTCTCTGCACTCTTATTTTTGTTCATTAATACATCCAAACTTCATGAAATGCAGCAGCTTGAATCCCAAGTGCAGAATATTAGCCTTGTTTCACAAAAGCCTCCAGCAAGGGGGAAAAAATATATATATTTTAAGTGAGCCTGTCCCCACCAACCATAGGGAGAGAGATGCAGGGAGATAAATTAATACGGCCGTAATTGATAGGTGGAGATAAGGCTGCTCTGTGGAATACTGAGAGGAGAATGAAGGGGAGGTGTGAGAATACCTCGCCCATGAATTACTGAATCACTGGGAATTTCCAGGCTCCAGTCGGCGAAGCTCTTGGAAACACGCAGCTCCCGCATCACCCCCAGCAACCCAAGTTAACACATTCTGCTCGCAGCCCCAAAGCCACAGCTTTTATTAAACGCACATTTCACGTGCCAAAAGAACTTAACTTCATTTGCATGAAAATGCAAACAATAATTTAATTGAATCACACAAATCAGTGTCTATATTGTTGCTGCCCCTCGGTCCTCTGTGCTCAAATTAGGCAGAAATCATGACCCCTGGCTGTGGCCCCTGGGGACCAATAAGCAGTTGTTACAGGAATGTCCCCTGCACCGGGCTCCCGTTTGCCCCTTGCAAGGTGACGTTCTCTGGCCTCACCTGGGCCCAGCAGCCCAGGGGATGTTGTGTTGCAGATTACTGTGAGTCTGTCCCGGTGATGTCAGAGGACACAGCGGAAGGGGAGTGGGCAAATGGGGCCTCAGTAATTCTAACTGTCTAAGTGCAACTCTGAGTCCAAAGACAGAGACAGAGACAGAGGAGCTCAGAGTGAGAACTGATCCCCAGCGATGCTGCACCCTCCACGCCCCCACCACCCTTCCAGCGGCTGCCAGCCTCTCATCTCCCAGCAGAAGCCAAGCCCAGGAACTGGCCCGTCTGGGAGGCAGATATTAATCTGCAGCCATGATGCCTTTAAAACCCGGCCGCCTGGCAGCCAAAGCCAGGTTCACTCAAGGGCAAGCAGCACAATCATTAGCAGCCGTGTAATTTAAAAATATAACCAAGAACAACTGAAAGGAAGAAATATACTATGGGACTAAATCTATTGATCAAGAGCTCCCCAAAGACAGGCCGTAAATAAAATGGCACAATGACCAGAAAAGGCCGGTTTTACATTAAGAAGCAGCAAATTCATTGCCGGGGTGAGCCGGGGAGCCAGGCCCAGTGCTCACACATCCTTGTAGGCAGGGAGGTGAAAGATGGCCCATCCCTCATGAGGGAGACATACCAGGCGAGAGCCAGGCTGCCCTTTGCTAAGCGCCCATCTCTCATCCGGGGAATCCTCATTTTTCAATCATGCCCACTCGCAGGGCTTCGTCTGGCTTCCCCCAGACGTCACTCCCTGGCGTCCTCTCTCCATGGGAGAGGTACTTTTAACCATTTGCTGTCCTGGCCGTGGGCCTCCCCCTGGTCTTGTGCCCAGAGTTCAAGGAAGGCTGTCTTCCACCTTGCAGGATGCCGGCCAGGGGGCGCACGCACAGTCCAGGAGCACCTCTCCACCGCCACCTCCCGATGGACAGAAGGTGGCCCCGCAGGACAGATGGACAAACAGTGCACCGTTCACCGCCCCACGGTCGGCCGGGCCACCTGGGACCTCTCTGCCGTTGCGTATCTTGGCGGCAGAATCACAACACCTTTGTTGGTTGAGGGGCTGAACCTGGATGGAATTTTGAAAAGCAAAGTTTCTATTCATAGGTAGAGCATGCTGAAAACAAAACAACAAATAACATGAATACCAAGATTAATCCGAGATAAACCCTGTGATATCCTGTGCCCGACCAGCAGCACATCCATTGCTGATCTAGAAATTTCCTGGTGATACTCCCAGCTGGGCTGGACCAGGGTGAAGAGAGGGACGCACTCACCTTGGGCACAGAATTTCAGGGGGTGCCAAAAAATGCAATAATCAATACATAATATTTTTAAAAATCAAAGTTAATGCAATTAATCAACAACTGCGCTCTGTCAACCCCTATTGGGCCCCGAGGCAAGAAGAAACATCAATGATACTGCTTCTGGATTTAGGAAAAATTGTTTAAATTGTATCATTATTATTGTTAATCCCTATACAGTGAGCTTTAGGAAAAATTTTGATATTGGATTCCCGGTGGATTTTTTTGCCTTTATTTTGATTTCTTGATATTGCATTAAAGTATTATAAATCTGGATTGCTGAGTTTTTTTAGAGCCCCCTCAAATTTTGCGCCCAAGGGAAGGGCCTCACTCCCCTCATGCTCCATCCTCGTCTGAGCCCTGGAAGATGGTGTACCTGCTAAGCTCAACTTAACTGGTGGAAAAGAGCTCATCCTAACTCCTGAGACAGGGGTGTTGCTCAGACGTTTCTCAATAGCTGCATTTATTTTGGTTCTTTTGCAAGCACCTTATACTTTTGAAGATAGTACAAAGTTTTACCAACTACAACAGCCACTAAATGTTTTCCTGGTTTTACTAAAACACGGAGTGTCTGCTTTTTGCCCAGGAATGTGGGATCTTAGGTTATAGTGAAATCAGTTCTGTACTGGCTATTCGCTGATGTTTATGCTTACTATGTTAATTTCGTCTGTGCACACATCACTCAAGAGAATACAGCCAGTGTAACATTAATCGGCATTAAGCTGTCTGTTGGCTCGAGCAGCACCTGAACAGGCAGAGCCTCTGATTTTATAGCAATTATTTCCTTGTCGGCAGAGCTTGGCTGCATGTTGTGTAGGCAAGGCCTCTAGATAGTCCAGAGAACTGGTGTCTGGCCCCCTTTCAGTCTCCTGTCAGTGGACCTTGGGCCATGCATCCTACCTGCCCACCTCTTCTCGGTCCTTCTCCGGCCACCTGGGCAACCTCCAGTCACCACTGGAGGCCTTCACCACCTTGGGCTGTCCTTGGTGACAGCATCTCCTTCAGTCTCAGGCTGTCCAAGAGAAGCTGCTTGGTGCCCACGCAAGTGCCCCCAGGAGAATGGGGGAGGTCACACTCTCAGGACCACCTTTGACCAGTGGGGGCCAGAAGCCAATGAAGGAAAGCTCCTCTTTGATCCCCCCAGAGGACTGCTCAAGATGCTTTCCATAAGCACTTGAAAGGTCCTGGCAGTGTCAAGCCTCAGGTGCCGCAGGGGTGGCAGCACCATTGTGAATCCTTGCGTGTGCACCCTCTTCCCTCCTCGCACTTCCCTGTCCCTGTCTCACTCCCTGGATCTCTGCCCAGATACTCCATGGAGGCTGTACAGCGAGGACATTTCCTGGCCAATTTCTTCATGGGTTGCTAGAGCTAAAAATGGGATCACATACACTCATATGTTTTCTTAACCTATGAACTCTACAAATACAGTGTTGTTCATTCTCGTAATCTGTACTGTTTTCAGCAGTCATTCAATATTATTACAGTATTCCAGTGATTGTTGACAATCACTTGACCAAAACCTTTTATTGCATCACACAAGTTGCCTTGGATATAACGCACATCTTTTAGGTCATGCATAATCTTGGCTAAACCTAAGTCAGCTCGAATGAAGTTGTTTTCTCTGAATTTTAATTTTCTGTTGAGTCACTTGTGTATGAAGCTTCTGGGTTTTGTTCTCCCTTCCCCAATATTGATAATGTCATATTGGCCACTTTTTACTAATCACTGCCCTTTAAGTGGTTTAATTGTTGATCCTCTGGTTAAATTACAAGTTTGTCTCTCTGTATGTTTCATCTTTGAATTCCTTCAGAGCCCCTCCAATAACACTTGGTAATAGTTACGACTCAATAAATATTGACTGATTGATTTATTATGAATAAGCAAATGAAAAATTATGAAGAGCAAAATTAAAACTCAGAGACAAGACTAGAGTTGTAAGGCTAGGTTTTAATAAATCAATATGGATCATAGACACTTAACTAAAACAGGACAATGAATTAGAATATATTTACTAAATATTTTAGGAGCTCATAAGAAGAAAATAAATCATTAGGTATTTTCAACGTTGAGAGAATGGAATAAATTTGTATCTAAGTTATTTGAATAACATTTGAAATATGCCATAAAATCTTATCAGATACTTAAAAATGCAGGCATGTTCTTAAGGCATACTTTTATTTCTTCTACTTTGGAATCCAAAACAATGTCCAAGCACTTTCTGCATAATAGGCTTGGTTTCTAGATGCCTTCTCCTATTTTGTTTCTATTCTCCTAAACAGGGTGCGGCAGGTGACGGTTTACTGCACCTGCTCTGCATCCTTGGGCCTTCACCTGAGTGTCCCTTTGTTTTTTCATTGGCCCTTTCTATGAGGATTCCTTCACCCCTGCCACTGAGGGGCATGGGACCCGAGTCAGCCCCCACCCCAGCCCCAGCTGTGGCCCAGACATAGACACATTTCAGAAACGGGGCCAATGAAAGGCTCCCTGAGAGCTGACACACAGGTGCTGAGACCAGTTCTGCCTTTTCTCTCTCCTTCTTCTGCATCAGTGTCCTATAGGCCATCCAGAGGAGTCTGGACCTGCCGTGGGCCTGGGCAAGCCCTGGGGAAGGAGCTTCGTGCAGACTGGAGCCACGCCGGCAGCAGCCTGGGAAAGACAGAGAGAGAGACACAGAGAAGACCTAGTATATTCTTTGACGCCTAGACCCAGCTCTGCAGAGCTAGGATTTTCAATGTCATGAACCAACTAATGTCTTTGGACTTCAGTTGAGTTTCTGTCCCTTGCCACAAATGAGTCCAACTAATACATTTGGACATTGCTTCTAGGAGGAATATACTGCCCCAGCCTATGTCATATGACATTTGACCTCATATTCCTGTTTATAAACACATCAGTTCTTCAAAGTCTCCTGATGATAAATATTTTATTTCTTTTTATGACTTTTTAATTTCCCATCAAAGAGCACCTTTCTTTTCGCTTCCTTAAACAAGTTTATACAACTAGATTCTGCTTAGGGAAGCCGGGCACGGAGAAAGGCTTGAGGCTTGATTGGTAGTCGGTATAGATTTGTTTTCTTTACAGAGTTCGTTGAAATAAAAATTACATCCTGTAACTAAATCTAAAGGAAGCCTCACCTGTAAAAATTAAAACTTAGTTCAGTAATAATCTAAAGAACTAGATATAAATATAAAAAAATTTCTCAAGTTCAGTAACTACATATACTTTTTCTTTCAATGGATTTTAAGAAACAAGACGAGAAGCGTCTTGGACAATCTCGATGGTGCTGTTTTCGCCAGAAGCGAAGCCACACTGCCGGGCTGAGCAAGCTCCTAAGACTACAAAGGTACATCTTTAAAGGCAGAGAGAGAGACGTGGATTTTAATGACTTTTAAATTAATCTGCTTATTCATTCAACCAGAATTATTCCATGTCATTTATATGCCACCGCCACCCAGAAGCTGTAGATCTAGAGAAGAAAAAACAGTCCTGTTCCCTGTAGTGGGGAGCAGAGAAAAAAACAAAAAAGCAAATAAATATTATACATAAATTAAGATAAGCGCAGCTCAGAGGAGAAAGGCAGAATGTTTTCAGAGAAGAGTGAGGCCACCTGCCTCACGTGGGGTGAGTATAGAGTGTCTGCCCCACTATTGCCTTCCCAGGGGCAACATTCCTTCTCTTAATATTTGTCCTTCTAAAGTTGAGCATATCTAAAAACCAAACATAGCCAGGTTTGAATACAAGTAGACAGTGGGATATTATAAACCCTCATGGTCCATCCTGAATTTGTTATCAGGGGTTGCACAGAAGAGTTCTCCCAAGTGGGGAGAGGCTTTGAAACCAACACAGTACACACCGGGAGGCTCCTTCAAATCCCTGGACTGCCATTTACTACTTGTGTGGCCTTTGACAAGTGACCCATCCTGCCTGTGTCCCCATCCATAAAAATGAGTGTGACACCAAGGGTGGCTACCTGGAAGGGCCGGTGCAAGGACACAGTGAGAGAGCTCACGAACGGGGCTCAGCTCAGGGCCTGGGCTGGTGCCGGCTCTGCAGGCACAGAGCTTCTTGGACATGCTGGGCTGCGGAGGAGCATCCTAACCAGCCAGGGCCGGAAAAGAGCACAAGATTTTCACAAACTGGAATGGTGAGGTCCTTCGTCCAGTCCCAGGCTCCTGGCAAGTGTCGCCTTCCCAAAGCGCTGGTGGAGAAGAGCAGCTCCCAGCACTCAGCCAGCCCGGCGGGGCCTCCCCTGCTGTCAGGCCTTCGCCTCTTAACATCTGATTTCAAGGTCACCTCCTAACACTGGCTGCACCCACCCAATCAATAGGAGCAACATCATACTCTTTCCTTAAAAAGGAAAAAAAAACAAAGCTACCTTCATTAAAGGCTCATCATCCTATAGCTTCTCCGGGAGCCCCCAGCGGCCACTTGAGTGCAGATGTGCTAAACTGTCAGGGCCACTCAGGGTCGAAACAGGCTCTGATGCTCCCTAGCACGTGTGCAGAAGGGGATGGTAGCGGGTTCTGCCAAGGAAAAGCCGTCGTTAAAGAACCTACATGTGCCGGTAGACATTACCACTGACAATTCCAGAGACATTTTGTCCATATTAAAAGAATGTGGTGAGAAGAAAATACAATTTCTATTTAAAGCAAACACTGCCCGCCCAACTTCTGACTTCTAGGGCTTGGCACAATTCACGTATAGGGCTAGATGGTCCTACTGGTTAGAAAAAGACTGTGTTAGGCCTTTTGGTTGAGAGAGATGAGGCCACAGGATCTGGTCAGGAAAGAGAGAGTCTAACCCTAACCCTAACCCTAACAGAACGAGCTGGTCTGTTCTGTCAACCCAGGAGCAGCAGCTGAGACCTCGGGGGCGGGGGTGGGGGGGTGGGAAGGGGGAATAAAAAGGAGGAGAGAGGTCACAGGAGACTGCAGTAAGGTAGACAAGCCCAATGACAGGCGTCAAACATGCCTGTGGGGAGTTCCCAGTGGAGAGGGATGTGGGTGGATCCTTAGAACAACGAGGGCTCAGAGCCTACAGGAATCGCATTGCGTACTATGATGACTTAGAATCCCTGTTTCCACCAAGCCTTTAGTAGAGCTGGCTACACACCACTCTTGGACTTGAACTCTGGGGCAGTGAAGGATGAGTGAGCTATCCAGTGGTGGGTGCAGGCAGTGGGAATCGGCCTGGCTCAAGAACTCAGGGGAAGTGGAGTCAGAGCAAGAGGTGGCCTGAAGTACCTACCGTAAATGCCCAAGAACCCTTAGGGATGAGGTAGGGTGACAATTACCCAGCATACTCGGGATAGGAGATCCAGTCCTTTTTATTGTAAATATTAAATGACAGAATAACCCCAGAAGTTTGAAATACTGGAGACACCCAAGTGACAGTTACATAAATTATGTAAGTTACATGCATACATCAGACTTCCTGTTTTCTGACATTTCTATGATAAAAGAAAGTTGGTCGTGTCTGGCGTTAACTTTGTTGTATGTAGATGTTTTGTGGGAAGTCCGCTCTATGTGCCTTTCCTCATGTCAGAAAGGAAAAGGAAGTTATTTATAACACCTTGGCCTGATGAAGAACATGAAGAATGAACAGTTTCCCTCCCTTTCTCCCTCTTTGCAGCTGCTGTCACGCGTCTGCGTGCTGAGTCCTTCCAACTACCGTGGGACTGGTGCACCCACCATGGAGGGCGTGTTGGTTCCTGAAGGAAGAACGACTTCCTCGCCTGCCCCGTGATTAAGCCACACCACTCACAGAGAAACGCTTCTGCCCTGGATGAGAAAGAATCAGAGTGAGGCTTGACCCACTTTCTGAAAGACAGATTCACTTTCTCCCAGGTCTTCCAAAGAATTCAATTTCTGAAGCACCTAATATTTGGGTCCTACTAGGAGGGACCCTAGTGCACACCTGTATGGTCACATCTTTGTGGAAGAACATGGAACTTTTCCTGGCATAAGAAAGGTGTTGGAGTGCAGTGAACCTGAGAGAGCATATCTGGAAAAACGGAGTCACTCAAGGAAAGCTTTATATTCTCTAAGTGAAGGTGCATTTTTCAGGGTTGTTTTAAGGGCAGCTATAAGAGCAGGTGCTAAGGATCCCCCATGGCCCAGGCAGAGACAGGCATGTGCAAAACCACATAAGAACCCGGTCCCTTTGATGCTAGTTGACCCTCTGATTAAAGGAACAGTCTCCAATGTTTTAGGAAAATAGTTGTATATTCTACAAGTTCTCCAAGTCTTGGAAACTCCCAAAGAAAGAATTACCTAAACCGATGAGAGCATTTGGCCCATACCACATTACTAACTAGTCCTAAAAAGAAAATGTAAAATAAAACAGCTTAGGTCACAGTTGTCAGTAAATTTGAGATTCAATCTTGATGACCCACGGTCCTCTGTATATGAAAATAGGAAATGAAGCCAATTGAGGACAAATGGAAATGTTACTTTATTAAAGGAGACACTGATAATAAACAGAAATATTGGCTGGATGTGGTGGGTCATGCCTGTAATCCTAGCACCCTGGGAGGCTGAGGCAGGAGGATCATTAAGCTCAGGAGTTAGAGACCAGCCTGAGCAAGAGTGAGACTCCATCTCTACTAAGAAAAAAAAAAAAAGAAAAATTAGCCAGGTGTCACAGCATTTGCCTGTAGTCCCAGCTGAGATAGAAGGATCAGGTGCACCCAGGAATTTGAGGTTGCAGTGAGCTATGATGACACCACCACACTCTACCCAGGGTGGCAAAGTGAGACTCTGTCTCAAATAGATAAATAGATAGATGAAAAAATATAAATAGCCCTCCATGTGAGCTATTCTGGAGTATGACTGTCTCTTGGTCACTGGAACTTCATTTCTACTAACTGTAGTAAAAAAGACAAAAGACAACATCAGAATTGAACCTCATAATGTCCACTTTCTGCCTTGCAGAAATAATTAACTTATTTCTAAAATAATTTCATTTGTCTTCATGATTTTTCACCATTAGAAGTAATAATTTTTAAATAAAAATAAGGAGTAAAAACTAGACTTCCAGTTAACTATGGCAGACTGAACACACTTGTTTGTCTCCATTCCTTCCCAAAATACCACTAGATGACAGTAATGGAATTATAAAAAGCCATGAACCCATAAGGCGCAAGCACACAGGACAGGGGTTGACAGCCAACAAGGAAAGATACCACGTTTTGGGGGATGGAAAGTGGATAGATGAGCGTACCATGGAGAACAGCACAAAGAGCTGAAACCTACTTTCCCAATAAGAACATAGTTGGTTGATTTAAGCTACAAAACTCCAGAAAGGCTTAGATTTGGAGCCACTTGTACTTCTGAAGGCATCAGCATGGACAATGGTTGGAAAAACAGAAGCAACTGGAAGGTCCCTTAAAAAATAAAATGATAATAAAGAGACATTAGACCCAAGTTCCCCTCCCCAACCAGGTGGCCCCTCCTCCTTGACATAAAACAGACAGGAGGTTGTCCTCTGGAGGGGCTGAACCTGAGAGTGTCTGGACTTGGGGACAGCAGGCCACTGCAGGGTGACATGAGGCACCATATTGAAAGTGGGAAGTTAAGTGGGGGTCTGAGTACTGAAAGGTAAATTGTCTCGTTTGTTTCTCCTCTCAGCTCTTAGAACTCACAGCCTCCAGATAGGCATCTGGGGTATTCTACTCTGACGAAACTGGCCCACTCAGGAGAAGAGACACTCTGAGCTGAATTATACCCCACCACATGGCACCAGTGCTGCCAGTACATCAGATGGCAAGGCTACCAGCCATGAGGCCCCACTCGCAGGTCACATTTCCGATAAGCCTGGTAGTGCCTCGTACCAGACAGCCGACAGTCTTCCTGTGTTTAAGGAAAGCCACTAATTTGAAAGACTGAGGTCAAAATAAATAAACAGAGTGAGACAAAGAACTCTTAGGAAACAGACAATGGAGTGAACATAAAATGTCAAATAAACATGCAATTTATACTCTCAGAGATGAGAGGCTTTTGCTTTCATGAAACAAAAATATAAAGCTATTTTTTAAAAGGGAATATTCAGAAAATAAAGAGCTCTTGTAAATTAAAAGCATGATAAAAATGTTTTTTAATGCACTAGGAGATTTAGAAGATAAAATTGAGGAAATCTCCAAGAAAGTAGGACAAAAAAAAAAGAGATGAAAAATAGGAGAAAAAAGATAAGGAGCTTAAGAGGATTAATCAAGGAGCTCTAACATTTGAATAGTAGGAGTGTCGCAAGGAGAAAGCAAAGCCAATGAGTGGGAGATAATTAAGCATTGTTTTTAAAAAACGTCCTTAGAGCTAAGGCCCTTGGTCATGAGATTTAAGTCTGCCAAATGTACAGTCCAGTGAATACAAATAGTCTACACTAAAATGAATTATTATAAAATTTTAGAACACCAGGAATAAAGGAAAGATTCTAAAAGTTTCCTGCAATGATGGTAAGAACTAGGTCACATACAAAAAAACACAAATGAGAGTCATCAGCAGGAACACTGGAAGCTAGGTGACAAGGGGGTGATGAGATTACTTACAGCCTAGATTTCTATACACAGCCAAAGTGTGAGGCTTTGATAGCCAAGTGTCAGGGTAGAATCAGCATTTTCAGTTACATAATCTTGTGTATACCTTTTCCTAGAATGTTACGAGGAAGCGAAGAGGGAGAAGAGAGTCTGGGAAGGATGCCGACCACTAAAACAGAACTGATCTGTCTCCTGACATGCGACTGTGTTGAGAGAAGTTTTACATTCCAGGCAAAGATTCGGGGTATAAAGCCAATAGAAAATCCAAGCAAATTAAAATATGAAGCAATCACTAACTTCAGGAAAAACAGAAAGGTTTACAGTAAAATAAATGTAACAAAAGTAAATGGCTCTGAACAGTGTTTGTAAAGCCATAATAATCCTGAATATTGCTTTAATCTACCTTACCCCTGTCCCCGAAGGAGTAACCTTTATATTACCTTTACCTGAAGAGAGGGGCTATTTTTCTATTAAGCAGAAGTGGAACATATTGTTTTCTATTAGGAAAAAAGATAAAGGATACATTCTGGAAAAACTATTTGACGTGCAACTTTTTCTCTAGGGGAGCACAGTTTTCCTTTTAATGAGACCCTGGATTTCAGGGGTTGGACTGAAACATAGTAAATGTATTTTCTTGGATGTCAGAGCTCCTGGAATTGGGGTTCAGATTTTGGTTGTAGCTTGACTTGCTTTTAGTTGTGGGTTTCTTGCCTTATTGTTTCAAGTGGACATTTAGACCAGGTTTGCCTAACTTCCTAAATATTATAATCAAATAATGTCCACTGTCCACTGTCCTTTCATTTGTCAGGATATGGGTTTGGCTGCTTTAATAGAGAAACAAAGTAACAGTCCTGTCCCAGTGGTGCAAGGTTAGTGTGACAGCCTCATGGTGCAGGGATCCGGGCCCTTCTGTCCGGTGCTCCTTCCATGTCCAGAGTGGTATTGGGTGGCAGTTAAGAGCATAGATCCTGACACCAGACTGCCTTGATGAAAGTCTCAACTCTGCCATTTATTGGTTATGTCATTTCTCTGTGCCTCAGTTTCCTCATCTGTAACATGGCAATAATTGCAGTGTCTACTTCATGAAGTTGTCATGAGGTCACTGGTGTAAGGCATACAGTAAGTACTGAATAAGTGGCAATGATCATCACGGATCCATCCCAAGGCCTGCCCTCTGCCACTGGTCCAAGATGCCTCCTTGCCCTGCACTGGTGATAACTGGTGGGAAGGGAGAGAATGAGGGAGGGGGACCTAACCTCTCCCTGTACAGTTACAACTAGGAAATCGCCCATATCCCATTGGCTGGAACTTGGTCATGTGGCCTCAACAAGCTACAAGGGCAGAGGGAGATGTAATCTTCATTCTAGGCACTCAGGCCCTAAAAATGTCATCTCTGGCAAAAGAGGTGACAATAAGTATTGGAGGACAGCTAGCAGCAGTCTTTGTCACCACACCTAAGTGTGTGCCCCAAGTTTGTCATGTTCTAAGTGTAAGTCAAAAGATAAAGGTGTCCAAATATTGGATCTGCTGATGCATTCAGAATGTGTTCTATGTTAAAATGAGGTTGTATTTTGTTTTCTTTGTTATGTCTCAATTTGTACTCAACTCAGAGATTAGTTCTCATCAACCTTATTCAAAACAAGATAAGTCACAATTCCTGCAATGGAACCAGGTACAAAACTCACTTCTATTTTTCTTTAGTTTTATCCCAGTGAGTCTGAGCACATTTTTTATTTTTAAAAGGTGGGCATTAGACTCTACGAGACAAGCAATCCCAGTTTTATCAACACAGCTGTGGGATATTGGAACTACCAAAGCAGAAATCTCGTATAGAAACCTTGTGCATTTATTCGCCATGACTAACTTTTCTGTCTTGTGGAATTGAAAGTTATAAGAATGGTTTTCTTGAAAGCAATATAGAAACTTTTTTTTTTTTTCATTACAAACAGCTAAATAAAGGCTGGCAAAAACAATAGGTTCATTTTTTTACTGCAGATCCTCAAATTATAGGAAACTTGTTTCTTCGCCAATTTGCACTGGCTTGGAGCCAAAATAGATGTCTCCATTCTCATCCTCATCCTTATACTTACTGTGGGCAAGATAAAAACCCTTAATTTTAAGAACTCAAACCAAGCATTGAGTAAGGGACAGAGTGTCTCCCTTAACTATACTGGTCCCGAAAAAAAAATTGTATTACTGTGTAACAGTTCATTTTTTTCAGTTTCTAGAAATCAAGTACTGAGAATAAGAAACTTAAAAAAAAATGAAGACTCAGATATGTTGATAGTTTATTATAAATCGAGTTTTAGTAACTAGAGGTATATACAAGGGCAATCGATGAATGAGCAAATGCTCACTGGTTAGCTATTTCCAAGCAAGTGCTTTCCTCCAGGCGGGCTGTTCCTAAGATCAGCAGGCGTCTTTCCATTTCAAAGCACAGAAGACATCACTTCTGTTTTTGGCCGTGTCACCCTCCCCCCTTTTTTTAATTAACAAGATTTGAGATCATTTGGCAAATTGTAACCATAAAAGTGAATATTGTGATTGGATGACGTTTTATCACTTGAAAAATAAATCTCGCCGCATCTCTCCCTGTGTACTTCATAAATGTCGCCACCTCTTCATATTTATCTTGCTTTCAAAATCCATTATGCAATTGTCATTTCATTGAAATCAAAAGCTGTCTCTTAATTACACAGGGATGGAATATAAATCAGTTACCCATCTCTCTATATGTTCGTTTTTTAATGATTGCTGCTAAATGCCTCTTTTTGTACACAAAAGACCAAAGTGGATTTTACTGGGTTAAAATGAAGACTTGTGAGATTCTATAGCTTGGAAGAGAAAACAAAGCAATATACAATGCATCTAGTTTACAATAATAATGTGATCTTGGGCTGATGAAATAATGCAAAATTTGTTAAGTCAATGGCTTTGCAGAGGACAGTGGAGCTCCACATTTCCTCCCTTGATTGAGTTAAATTTATCAGGGAGAGTTTAAGCCACACTTCCAGTAGGAATTAGAAAACACTGCAGTTGGTGATGTTACAGGGAGAAAACTCTTGCAGCCTGACTTGCAATAAATGGACGTTCACAGACGAGCCTGCTGCATATCCTGGTAATTAATCATGCAGAGGCACCAGCCCTTAAGTATTAAACACCCTTGAAATGGGGGAAAAATTGCTGTATTGCTAAGCACTAGGACTTGATTCATTTAGTATTAACTTTCAGCCTTTATAAGTGGCTTTAATTTTATTTGTGTGATGTTCATGCACTTCTGAAAAAACAAACACCAAGGGTTTTTTTTTTTTTTTAGCTGATTGTACACAATATGCTCCTTATTCAAATTATAAGCTGCATGCCATCTTGCAGAGGAAATAAAGATTCCCATTTTTTAAAGCTTATTTAAGAAAAAACAAACCATGCCATAACAGTAAGTTCTATTTCACCACACTCAGAAAACAACTGTGTACTGAGGACTGCGCTGTGGCAGGCGCCTGCTGAGAACGGACTATGCCATGATGCTCAGGTGTGGGCACTTGGCCCGGGTTGTCCACAGTTTAGGTGGGAGGCAGGTGAAGACTCAGGTAACTGTGATCTGATGCAATTTAGGCTGTGCAAACACGGGAGACAGATGGGTTTTGCCTGGAAGGACCCAGGATGGCTTCCCAGAGGAAGCAGTATTGTAGTTCGTCCTCAAAGGGTAAGTAGGAGTGTGGTGTTGGGAAGGGCAGGAGAGGGAAAGTAGCGGCAGAGGAAACAAAGCAGCGCATGTCATAGCACATGTCACCCTAACAATAAGATAAAACAAAATAAGGCCCTTTGTGGTCTAGGAGCCATTGTCTCTGGCATCCCCCACTCTGCAGAACTAGGGCCAGCTGTGGGAGAGCCGGTCCCCTGGGAAACCTGAAGGCTGGGCCCCTCCTGAGCTTGCCATGTCCTTCCAGCGGCCCCTGAGTCTGGCCCAGTGTTCTCCTGCTGCCTCCTGGGTTTAGAGTTGTGCATCTGGTCAGGGGCGGGGGCACGACTTCTGGGAAATGGCCCCAAATATAGCCCTTTTCCCAGAGGAGGAGTGGTAGCCTGTTAGCCAATCCAGAGTGAGCCGCTCTGCAGCCCCTAGGGCCTGGTCCCCAGCGGTGTCTGCAGAACAGGCGCTGGCCAAGTGCTCCCCAGTGGAGAGAAGGCACCAGGCACTGGGGTCCCTTGCTCTGAGCCCCTCCCCATGCCACCCACACACCCATCCCGTCACGGGCTAGGCCCCCAAAGTCTTCAAGACAGGCCACTGCCCGAGCCTGCCCTCCTCCTCGTTAAGCCAAGAGTATTCCAGGGATGCCCACGGACCTCGACTTGGTGCCAGACCCCGGGAAATGAGATGAATCAGCCAGGCTGGGGGGCGGGGGACCAGGTACGCAGCAACTATCTTTGGGTTAGTTCTAAACTCCTCCTCTTCCCCCTGCCCTTCCCTCCCTCCCCGGGTGCCCATAAATGTTAGAGTGTTATCTATCGATGATTATAATCACACGAAGTCAGGACAGATGGGCTCCACTCCGCAGCTCCCGGCCATAAAGTTTACAAACTCTCTGTGGCCGGGGGATAAATTACCATTGCTGAGATTTTGCTCATTTACACAGAGCATTTTTCTTTCAGATGGCTGTTTTTCCTTTCAATCATCTGGCTAAAGTATTTTATTTGTTTAACCAACTTGATTTTCTAAAACATGAGAAATAGTTGGGGATCTGAAGAGCAGGTTAGAAACAGTCATAAATGATTAGGCAAAGAGGATATTTTCAAACACTAGAAGGAAGCCCGATTTCATAGCCTTCGTAACCCCTTGGGATGACCCAGCGACTGTGTACTCCCACTGGGCCACACACAAGGAGAAAGGGGCCCCCAGTGGTTTATTTAAAAGTGTATTGTCACAGATAATGGTGTTGAGATTAAGTTTTTAGGCTCCTTGATGGCTGCTGTTGCTCCTGGACTAATTATATCTACCTTAGATTTACTAAAGTGGGCCAATCTAGCTTGTCGTGCAGGATGATATTTCTGGTGGTTGTTTTCTAGATACCCCACCCCCAAAGGTACCAGTGGGTATTAGTGTAACAGTGTAGAAAAGGAATGATTAATTCAAAGTTCAGGTGCAAGACAGGGTCAGAAAAGAAATGTTCCTGAATAGAGTGAGCATTTCAAGATGAATTTGTGGCTTGAAACATCATTTTATGATGCATTTTCTATTTTGTTATCAGGGGAAGTCTGATGGCTGACACGCGAGTGATCACAGTGTTTTGGTGCCATGTTCTGTGATGGGCTTTTCATAAAAATTAGCTGACATTGTCATGAGCACACAAGTAAATTTATAGCTTTCATACTGGACTGCCATTCCCAGAGCAATTTCCAATCACTTGGGCTTTTTATTAAGTTTATTGTTCTTTTATTGTTCAGTGGAGTGTAAGCAGTGAGATTACAAATAAATGTAAGTTCTGCTGGATATGAAGTGGAGCTTGTAGAATTAGGAGAGAAGGGAGGGAAGGAAGGCAAACATTAATTTGAATCGCTGGTGATATGAAACACCACCAACTGATGTTTCCTGTCACCTGCTTCTACACAGAAGTTAGAAAATTGACATTCCACTCACATGAAAGTTTTCCCAGAAAGCCCTTCAAGAAGAAGTCCTGGCGCTGAAACCTGGTGCTGCACGCTGCTGTGTCACGCGAGCAAAGCTCATCCTCTGTCACTCCTCCACGTTCCTTTTCCATTTGTCGCTGAGGCTTCCATCTTGCTCCCTCACCTGCCAGGTGCGTCACTCTGACATAGTGAGTGTGCCCACCCAGGCTCTGATGAGGCCTGCGTTAGACAGCTTCCCTGGCCAGCGCGCCTGCCCACCCCTCCAACCAGCCTCTGCCCACGCTTCGAGCCGACTCATTTTCCGTTCCACCTGAGGTTTCCCCAAGGAAAGGATCCTCCTAATCACTGAAGTTCTAATGTTTGGGAGGATTTTTCTCAGGCGTGGGTTGAAAGTTAGGGATGTTAGGGCAAGAACAGAGGCTATGGTGGGGGGACTGTATTCCTCTATGACCCTTCTCGTATCCTGGTGGTCCGTGAATCACTACCTTGCCCTTTGTTGTGTGGAAGGTGACCTTTTGATTCCAGTGGACATCTGTGCACAGTCTCCGTGGGTCGCCTATCCCCATCACTCTCTAGCAGGTGCCAGCTCTTGTCTCCGGCTTCAGGCGACAAATCATGATCGGTCCAAACCAATCATTCCAATGCTCTTCCCCATTTCCCAGTCTCTTCTGTGATTAGAAGTGGCTGTGAAACCTAATTCTGGTGAATGAAATTTAAGCAAAAATGTGTTATGGGGTAGGGGCTGTTTGTTGCTGGGACAGCTTTGCCTTTCCTGATTAGAGGCGACTCTGTCTTGAGCTGTGGCAGCCATCTTGCAGCCACGAGACAACAAGCTTCAGGACAAAAGCTGACACACCAGGAAGGGGGTGCCAGTGCTGGCCCTCGCCCTGCTACCCATTCTACATGCAAACTGAAACCTCTACTCGTTTAGCGCAGACCGTCATTGGTCAGGTATTCTGTTTCCTGCAGCCAAATGTGTTCCTGTGTTACAGCGCCAGTGTTATCTGGGGAGCTCATTAGATTGCAAAGAGCCAAGTCTTGCCCCCAGAAACCCCACTCAGTGTGCCTACACCTGAACCTAGGAATCAGTGCCTTTAACAAGCATCCAGGTAACTTTGTTGCAGGTGGTCCTCAGAGTACCTTGTGAGGCACTCAGACAACAGCAACAGAAGGATGGGAGGTAGCCAGACTGCAGGGCAACGTGAACACCTGTGTGCGCCCCAGAATTTCTGCCCACCTGCTCTCCATTCTCAAGCCTGCCAGGTCATGCCTGTTACTCTCAAGCCACAAACTTAGAGGACAAGGAAAACCAGACCACTTCCACCCAGGGTAAGGATGCTCTGGATGTAGGTCTAAGGAGCTCTGATGCCTCTTCCCGCTCCCTTCTCACTCCTGGTGCTGACTGCACAAGGTCATCTCAGGTGGCTGGTGAACTGGGCTGCCCCCAAGGACGCCAGCCTCACCTTATCCCCACGACAGCCTGCCATCAGGCCCTTGAAGAAGCCCAACCTAAACCCTTCCAGTGAGAAGTAGTAACATCCTATTAATTCAAGTGGGGGTCTCTAGGGTGTTGCAGACCAATAACCTCTCTGCTTTGGCAGTGATTTTAAAGTATGTCCTGGCTTCCCCTTTGCAGAGAAGTAGGATCAGAACACCACTGGGAGTCATGGCACAGCAGGGCTTCAGGGAGAGCCAAAGGGAGGGCCAGGAAGGGGGGTCCGGGAGGCCAGAAGTCAAGGACCACACTTAGTCTCCACTAGTGACAGCTTGAGGTCAGAGGAAAAGGATTGGACAAGTCCCAGCACTGCAGAGTCACATGCCAGTGTCAGGATCCTCAGCAGTGCTAACTGAAATTGCAGATTCCTGGTCCCAGCTAGCCAGACTTATTGGATCAGGCCCTCTGAAGGTGGGGCCCAAGAATCTGCATTCTCTGCGAGCTGCCGAGGTGACCTTGATGCCCAGCAATGTGGGAGTACCACACCTACAAATGCCTGGAATTTATTTTGGGACCTATCCATCCCCACTGTGACTTTGGGGTCATCCAGAGCTGCCTTTGAATCCAAGCTCTGATACTTACTAAGCCTGAGGCCATGGGACATTGCTGCACCCCTGATTAGGATCTGTGGACAACAGGATAATCATGCTCTCCACACTGCCCAGAGCAGTCAGAAGGATAGAATAAGATCGTAGACATAGCGCCCTTAGCACAACGCTTGAAAGATGCACAACGGGCATTCAACAAAGGTTAATTGCTCATTTTCCTATATCGATACCATTGTCTGGGTGCCCCCTCTCCCAAGGGGGTCCCACTGGCACCCCTCACTATTTGGCTTCACGATGATCAAGTATGCAAAGTTCTGTTCTCTTAGCCAGTTCAAGGAGGGATCCCAGAAAACGGTTCAAGTTTGGATGTCAATGACCTCTCCCGCTCCCACGTTTTAGACAAAGGAAGCAGCGTTGATTCACATCCGAGCAGGGAGGCTCGTCCAGGAGGTGGAAGGGCGGCTGTGGCGGACGGGGAGGGCCACGCTGAGCTCAGCACCTGCGAGGCTGGCCAGGACGCAGGGCAGCAGCTCCTGGCAGCAGAGGAAGGGAAGGTGCGGCCTGCAGGCACTTCGAGGAAGTGGGAGAGGCCCCTGGAGGTGATGGCGGGAGAGGCCCCGGGAGGGCACTGGGTGTTCAGTGCTAGAAAACCACACAGAGATGCTGTCATCCCACAACCAAGGCACTGGAAGTGGAGTTTTCAGCAGGTCTGTGGCAGAAGAACATGTGGGTTATGGAAAGAAAACAGCCCATGTACCATTTGTCAAAAGTCCCTAGAGAATATATTTGACTTACAGTAAAGATACACATTCAGGTTACCAAAAACGAGCATATTCTTGGGGCATATACTAGCAAAAATCAACGAGACCTTAATTAGGATGTGCTAGATGGACACCCAGCTAGGGTCTACACCGCCTGGTCAAATGCCCTCCATGAGTAAGACGAGACACAGGCCAGCCGAGGGTTGACAGCTGGCAGCTGTTTTTCCAGCTGTGGGGCTTGAAGCCAGGACTGACCCAGGCACAGCTGGGTGACCTGGCCCCCAGCCTCACCCGGTCCCCTCCTGCAGCCCCAGAGCACTTCCACGTCCTCACCCTCAGCACGTCTGAGAACGTCGGACTCTCAGGTAATGTCGGTGGGATGAGTGCAGGACACGGTGGCATCTTTCAAACCCTGGGCACACATCGACAAAGGGGCCCCCACTTGGGCCGATGCTGTTCCTGATGGTGGCTGAGGGACTGTTTGGTCTGAAGGATTGCAGTGACATGCCATAGCTGAGTCCCTTTTGAAAGAGCTGCTTACAGAAAATGAGCCATAGAGGCTACTCAGATTTTCATAGAACTTTTAAGCCAGTGGTTAAAAGACTTTGTAGCGGCATAGAAATCATGTCTTTTATCAACCCAAATCTTCAAGAATAAGGTGTTTCATTGTTTTTTTTTTTCTGAGATAGTATTACCATTTCTAAATTCACACTGTATATACGCAGATATCCTGAGTTCTGAGACTGCTCCTAAGGGAGAGCATGGAGTTTCCTTCCCCAGGATCTGCTGACTACAGGGGCGTCGAGGTGAAGGTATTGAGGTGGGGGTGTCGGGTGGGCCGGAGTGGAAAACTCTGCAGGGAGCTGGGGGCTGGGGGGTTTGTGCAGGAGGGACCCACTCAGACTGCACCTTCGCCTGCCCCACGGCCCAGCACAGCCCAGCACGGGGTGGCGATTATTCATGCCTGATTGGCTCAATGATCTAATGATTATCGATTGATAAAATGATTATTAATGATTTAATTGATTTAATGATTATTCATGATTGATGGACACTTGTTTTAAAGTAAGTGAAATATTTTTGTAACTGGATAGCATTTCATCTGTTTTTCCAAGGAGACATCTAATAACCACAAGTCCAAAAGGACATGAATTCTAGTGTCTCTTTTTTAATAGTCTCGATAGAAAAACTCTTTCTCCCTCATGGTCCTTATGGACAGGACTCCCAGGGCTGTGAGTCCTGCCACAGCCGGGCCGGGCTGGGCGCTGACCTCCACGTAAGCAGCCTCTGCGCACTGCTGCTCCGCTCGCGGCAGGCTTCCTCCTGCATGTCCCGTCTCTAGGTCCGACTGTGCACACCCTCCAGAGCAGAAGCCCTCAGGGGCCCATTTCTCATCAAAATAAGTGTGACCTCCTTTCCCACCTACCCAGGGCCCTTCCCCATGCTGCTGGGCTGTCTTTCTAGACTTTTCCCCCCCAACGACTCTGCACACTGCCAGAGAACTAGCGCATTAGACCTCTGCACCCAGCCAGCCCTGTGTCTTTGGACAAGCATCTCCTTCCAAAACCTCCAGGGCCCTTACCCCCCACCCCCTCGTTGCCTTTGAACCTCTCCAGCCTTCAGGGCCCTTTAAAACCCTCCTCCCCCTCCCTGTCTTTCCTGATCTTCCCACCTGGAGGAGACTTGTCTTCCTGGAAGTCCTCCCACACCACCTGCCTCAGTGATCACACTGTCCTCACTCCGCCTCAGCCACTTGTTCAACCATCTCAGGCCAACCCCCCCAAACAGCCACGACCCTCAGTGCACTGCGAGTTCCCGGAGAACAGAAACTGTGTCCTGCCCGTCTCATGCTTCCCGGCCTGGCTCAGAGCATGACTTACAGTGAGTGTCCAAAACTTTCTGCAAGATTAAAATGGAATTGAGTACAGGAGCCATTGTGTTTAACAAGACTGCTTCTTAAAACATCGTGTTTGTCAAAATAACTCTAGTCATCATTTCCATTTCGTATTTCTGGTGTAAAGTCTCAAATAAAAGAGGAGCCCCGGCCGTTTGTAATGCATTTTTCCCTCCGGAGAAGGCAAGGTTGTGGGGAGCTCTTCCCTCTGGTGTCGCCATTTTCTGCCCTGGGCGCCCCCGCCTTGAGCCCCCAGGGCTCACTGCTCTGCCACTGCAGGCGGTCCTTAGCCTCTGGGCCTGGAGGCTGGGCTGAGGCCAGCCCTGCAGGCAGTGAGGGAAGCCCACCCATTTTGCATCTGTGCAAACCCATGTGCTAGCAGCAATATTCATCTTAATTTTCTCTTTAAACCCTTGAGCTGCATTATAGCTTCCATTGTGCTGGTGACAGACAAATGCCTTGCAATAAATCAAAGTTAGGGTGACTGATACACTAAACACCTTTGCTTAATGATGTGATTGTTTCTTATCTGCAAAGTAATGTCACTTATGGCTTTGCTATTTATAGTCAATGTAGTGTTAGACCATTTTATGCCCCTGACGCCTCTGTGGCCAGCCCATTAGCTGTGATTATGGACCAAAGGGGGATACAGCCTCTGAAAGCCTTCAGAGTGCTCAAGTCATCCCTGTGCAAGGAAAGCCTGGCTCCTGGTACGCGCTCTGCCTCCCGTTTCTTGCAGGCATAGGTGAGCACGTGAGTTACCCGTCTGTGTTCCACCTCTGTCAGTACGGAGCACCTTCAGACAGCAAGATAGACACTAAATGTTTAAAAAAAAGAGAAAAGACAAGGGGCCACCTCCCTCCCTGGCTCAGTCCCAGCTCAGTGGGGCATGGTGCAGAGAACATGGAAGGACAGGGCCCTTACAGGCAAGTCTCCTGTTTTGCTGGCCCAGATTCTACCGCTCATTCATTATTTGGTAAGCTATTTGCCCAAACTATTCTCTTTGAACAGGGTGTTGGTGGGGAGAGCAGAGTCCACCTGGGTCTCACTGCTCTGCTCTGTCCCCATGGTGTGAGAGTTGCTGCCAACTTCAAAGGCAGCCCCCGTGGTGGAACAGGGCCCGAGAGCGTCTGCACCAGCTCTGCAGCTCCCTCTGCCCCATCTCTGGGCTCTGTGTGGGGAGGGGCAGGAGAAGCTGGAAGCCTGTCTCAGCATTGTAGAAATCCTCTCTAAGATGCTGGACTCCTGGCGGGCAGCTGTGGGTGTTCAAAACCGTGCCAGAGCATGTCTTTTCCCTGGCCTGTAGACTCCACTGCCCCAGGAGCAAGGCATTCATCTGGCAAGGAGTGGCTATAGCAGGTAGAACTGTGTCCCCCAAATGGATATGCTCAGACCCTAACCCCTGGTACCCATGAATGTGACTTTATTTGGAAATAGAATCTTTGCAAATGTAATCAAGAGAAGATCACCTAGGATTAGGGAAGGCTGTACTCCAGTGACGGGTGTCCGTATAGGAAGGAGATTTGGGGCTAGAGACTCAAAGAGGAAAACGCTACATGAAGAATAAAGATGCAGGAAGACAGCCACATGGTGACAGGTGCAGAGATGGGAGTGATCCCCCCACAAGCCAAAGGACACCGAGCTTTGTTGGAAGCCCCCATGAATTAGGAGAGAAAAGGTTTTCCCTTTGAGCCCTGGGAAGGAACCAGCCTTACTGACACCCTGATTTCAGACTTCCAGCCTCCAGAGCTCTGAGAGGATAAATCTCTGCTGTTTGAAGCCACCCACCTTGTGGTCATTTGTTCTGGCAGCCACAGGACACTAATGCAGGACTAAATGACTGTGCGGAGCCCCTGAGAGCCAGCAGAGTGAGCCCTCGGTGGGGCTGAGCGGCAGCCGCAGGCACTGCCCCACGCTCGGGGCTCCCCTAGAGGCAGAACGACTTTGAGAATGTGGGTGTCAGAACACAGGGGGTTAAAACATGGTCCTTGTAGATTAAGACAACCCTTACATACATTGTGTCCTGTGAGCATGTATTTATGTTGCTTGTGTTTTACATCTTTATCCTCAACTCCTCTTGTATTCCATGCCATTAATTTCCCTTTGCTGTTTTGCAAAGAATGAATTCTGTGTTTCTCTCAGCTAAACATTACCAACCAGTGGCACCTCCAACCTGTCTAGCCTAACGCGTTCCCTGGACTGCGGCCTTCCCTAAGTGATGGCTGGCCTTGGGCGTGGAGCCTGGCAATCGGTGACATCATGCACCCCTCCGTTTGTGGAGCTGCAAGCAGAGTACCATGTGTTTGCACGCACCCTGTGAGTCAGGATGCATGTGGATGCAGGACACGGGAACCCCACCGAAGCGGCTCAACGACAAGGCACTGGCTGTCCCACACAGATGGAAACGGAGGAAGAGAAGTTCCAGGAGGGACTGGTCAGGGGCCCAGTGACTCTGAGACCACCCTGACTCCTTCTGCCCTTCCATCGGCAACCTCAGGTGGGAGTCCCGGGCGTGGCTTTCTGCAATCCCGGTATGGGTGCTGGGAAGAAGATGGGAAGGAGAGAGAGGGAGGTAAAGAGAGATGGAAGAGGAGGAGAAATGCCTTTTAGGAAGGCAGCCAATGGTGACTCTCACACACATATTTCATTTTAACTTCACATTTCACAATAAATTCCAAATTATAAATTTTTAAATAAAATTTAGGTAAATAAAGCAGAGATTCATTAGTCACTGGATAGTAGATGCAGAAATAACTCATTGTTATCAAAATTACACTAAAAACAAAACCCCCAAACCCAGCAGGCTTCAGGTGCAGGGCTGCAGAGTGTCATTTGTGAGCCACTACCTCCGAGAGTCAGGGGGACAGGAGGGCTACGACGGACGTGTGGGAACGGGTTAAAGCAGCAGGGTGAACGCGCACTCAAATGTTTCTGCATCACTTAAAAGAAGAAATCTGTGGTGCTTTTATATCGCCTCTTACAAAAATCACAAATGCTACGAACTGTTAAACCTTTAAACCCAATGTGATGTTTCAGAGTTCTGACACTAACAGGAACATTTTAATTAAAAAGTAAGCTGGTGGGAAGGCTTGTAAAATTCTGTGCAGTAAAAAAAGATGTTTTAAACATGGAGGGACCCTTTGGGGGCAGAAAAAAGGGATTTTGCAGTAGTAATAGCTCTATTCCATTTTAATATTTTTGAATGTAGAGGTGTTTTTTAATCCCGTTCCAGAGAAAGCAAGATTTATCACTGATTATGTAGCGGTAACGAATGGCGAGAGAAGCACTGTAAACACTACTCCAGCATGCATTTTATTTTTTGGTGATATCTTTCCGCTCCTGGTTGAAAACAGGAATACATTAAGTAGGATTGCGTGGACTGCTCTGCGCTTGCCCGAGAGCTCTGGCGGCTGGTGCGGATCCGGTAACAGACCTATCTTTCCAGGGGACGCCGAGGCTCGCGTCCATTCTTCCAAGTGTCCTCCCTGCTAAGCTCGTCATTAGGGCACTTTTTGCAGTTGAGACTGAAATTAGCAAGTGTTATCAAAGAGTTTGAGTCATGTGGCTAAGAAATGGCTCCCTTTAGAATGAGTGCTCTTTATTCAAACTTTCAATGTCAGTTATCATTTTTAAAGCAGCTTGACCTGGAAGCAGGCAGCTGAAATGGTGGGGACAGTTAATGACAGTTTTATTGGGCACTATGCTTATGGTTCACATTTTGAGGTCTGTGTGTAGTTGATCTTTCTCCCCGACACCAGAAACCCAGCCATAAGCTGGTTGCAGCACCACCTCACAGACAGAGAGAAATAATAATGATGTCACCTTGAGATTCAAAGATCGCGGAATAGTAATAGTCTCCTAGCTCATTTCTCCCAGCTGTGATGACCTCTCCAATACTAAATCTTAACAGTCTCAGCATTATTTTTGAATTATTCATGCTAGCCTTTTCCCTCACTACAAAATCAAGGAAAATGAATGCACCATGCTCTGTCAGCTCCACAGGTATTTTGGTAAAAATATAAAATGTTATTTGGCATCACACAAAAAGGAGGCTACCGTAGTAACACAGTAGCATGGTGGTGTGCTTCCCTTGAGCAGAAACACAAACACAAACACAAACATTCATTCGTGAAAAAGAAGAGCAAGCGTGTGTTCCCTGCCAATTCTGAATTGATCATTGGCTAATCATGTCAAGATCAGCTGGATAGTGAGAGGCCTATGGCTTTAAATAAAAAGTACACAACAGAATTATATTCTATCATCAATCCTCCCCGCCCCCAAATTACACCAATAAGCAACATCGAGAAATGTGCATGCGCTTTGCGATGGCCAGTTTTAGCCAATGTTAAACTTAAAGCTGTTGCTTTTGAAATATCAAATCAGCATATATTTCTTATTTTAATTCAAATTATGTAGAAATAGCAGCTTGACAACTCTCCTAGCTTAGCCAGTCTAGAGAATACGGGAGTGCTACAGTTTTATTCTGGTGATGGATCTCATAAAAAGCGCATGTGGGAATAAAATAAAATGCATGTAAATGTAAACTCAGGCAGGTACTCTGATCCATCTGTAGCTCCTGACCTTTAAGTTCATGATGAAAAACAAATGTCAGGCTTTCAGAAGACAGGAGTATCCCTGGCTTTGCTGGGCTGGTGTGTGCTGTCGCACAGACTGTATTAATTTAGTATGGCATCAATAACCTTGAAATCAGGATTTTGCACTAAAAACCCAGGTTTGTGTTTATTCAAAATCCAAAGAAAAAAGGCAACTTTATTTAAAGGGGCCCTTCAGTAGCGAGTGGGCAATTGTCGCTACCTCTCCAGATTTTTGGAGCTGCTCGCTGGCTTCCATGGCAACAGATGCTTAAGATTATGAGGACCCAGAGATGATCCTTAAAGATTCTTTTCATTTTGCACATAATTCTAATTATAGATGTGCTCTGCTCATTCGGCTAAGTAGGCCACACCTTGAAAGCAAGCATGGTCAGTGAAGACTGTGCCTCAACTGAAACCCTGCAGGTCCCTGGGGGAATGAGACAAAGCACCATTTTCTTGTGCAACATGAGCTTATTTCTGATTAGCAAAATGCATATTTTTTTCCTGCTAAGCAACAGTCAGAAAGAAATTGCTTGTTCCCATCGCTGGACTCTAGACACAGGTGGCTGGACCACAGGTCATACTTGGCAGGGCAAGGTCCCCCCCACCGCTACTGTGACGCGAGAACCCACAGTTCGGTCCTCGTGCTCGCCCTGTGATGAGATGAGTAGTAGGTCTGGTAGAATCACACAGTGAGGTCAGAATCTTCCAAATTGAATTATGCTCAGCATAGATTTCACATTACGTATGTTCCATAACATTCCAATTCTTTCAAACGTAGTGTAATCGGGGTCAGTTATTGGTAAAATAACTGGTAGCTTGCCTTTTCTGCTGCTGTGGACTTCTCAGCCAAACAATTAAAGAGAGAGAGAGAGAGAGAGACATAATTGGAGTTTTCCTTCTCTCCCCCAGGAAGAACAGACCGACTGTGTCCTGAGTTAGGGCTTCCTTGCCCAGGGAAAAGTTAAATGCTTCTTTTGATGTTTCAGAAGTTGCCCTGAACTCAAGCCCCACCCAGCCTGGGCTGCGAAAGCCCAGCAGAGGGAGATAGATGAGCGGCACTCCCTGCAGGGAGAAGAAAGGGTTTTGCTCACCTGGCGCTGATGAAAGGGGCTGGGGGTCCTTCCAGGTCTTCCTGCACCCCCAGGGCTGGGGAAGGAGAGAACTTTGCGGATGGGGTCTAGAGACCTGCCCCTGCCCCTGCCAGTGCTCTGGACATAGGATTGCCAGATATAACACAAGATGCCCAGGAAATTTTGAACTTCAGATAAACAATACATACCATACTTGGGGCACATTTATATTAAAAACTCTTGTTGTTCATCTGAAATTCAAATTTAACTGGGTGTCCTGGATTTTTATTGGCTGAATCTGGCCACGCTGGGAGGCCACAGCGGGGGCTGAGATGGGGGTGGCTACCTGGGGGCCTGGGGCTTGGCCGGGCCCCAGCCAGGAAGGTCCTGGTGGAGCCTTCTCCCAACTTCCAGTGTCTCTCTACCCCAAGTCACCCGACCAGCGGGGCCTAAAAGTGTCTTCCTCCTCAGGCTATTCCACTGCGCATGACCAGGGGCTCCCTGGGACTTAGGGGGTCAGATCTCCATTTTGGGGTCTGGCATGGGACAGCAAGAGTGGCAGCCTCATGGTCAGACCAGGTGCCCATCAGGGCTCTTTGCCAGCAACCTGCCAACCTCAGCCAAGAGTTGCACATTCTCTGGGCCTTTGAGACCCCACAGGGGGTGGCCCCAGCCCAGGGCTTTGCAAACATCCCAGGATTGAAGCCCCAGGAACCCTCTGTTCAAACCTCTTCAGTAACCAGTGCAGCGATGGCTGTGTCTGCTTCCAGTGCTTCTGTACCGGGGACTCTGCTCAAACCCACTAGTAAGTGATCCCAAATCCCCCTTAGCCGCTTCTACCAGCTTTGATCTTGTTCCTGCTAAAGAACACTTTTTCGCCCCCTTTCATTTCCTCAATAATTATTTACTAAGCATCAATATATGCCAGGATACCCCAACGAATAAAGCAGGCAAAAGTCTTTGCCCTCATAGAGCTTGTATTTAAGGAGGAATGCTCAGGAAATACATGTTATGACTAAGTCAGAGACAGAGGATTTTCCAAGGTAAAATGGGCTATAGGAAAAAATTAGAGCAAGTTTGGGGGATGGGGGTTCGGGGAGGGCTGTAGATGGGCGTGTGCAATTTGAAGTAGGGAAAGTCTGCTGAAGAAGGTGGTATTTAAGAGGAGTCTTGAAGGAGGTGAGAGAATTAGCCAAGGTGTCATAGGGAACAGCATTCAGGCAGAGGGAACAGCCAGTGCTAGAGCCCTGAAGTGGTCATGTGACTGGCAGGTTTGGGGGAGTGAAGAAGAGGAGGCGAGGAGATGTGATCAGGGTGGCTGGAGGTTAGAGGCAGGGTATGGAAGGCTCTCTGGGATTGAGCAGAGGAGGGAGAGGAGAAGATGGAGACGGTGTGGCCATTCCCAGTGACCAGGTGACAGATGATGGTGCAGGGGAGGTGAGACTTGGTTCAGCTCTGCGTGTACCTGAAGCGTCAGCAGGTAGGTTTCCCTGCCGTGCTGAAGGAGGGGTGTGGAGGAAGGAGAGGTGTCAAGCACGTCCTGTTCGTCCTGACTCTTTGCAGGTGGCTCCGCCCTTAGCACGCATGGGGCCTGGAGGGAGAGAACAATTGGAAGGCCAAGGACGCAAGGTCTAAATATTTAGAAAGTAGGAATTGAGCCAGCAAACCTTTAAATAAAATATTGGCTATCTTCTTGCTTTCATAATGATGAAACCAAAAAAAATATGTGAAAAGCTATGGTTTTTATATGGCTGAAAGTTGGCAAAATATCAGTGACTGAATTGAATGCTTGTTGCACATGTCTGGGTGTTTTATTCATGGGCCAGCAATGTTTAAATAAATAAAAAAAATAAAGACATCCATAATTCATAAGTTACTATGTGCTTTTTCCATAAAATTTATTTTTCTTGCCTCATTTCAATGTAATCATTAATTATGTTGTATAAGCAAGGTTTTCACATAAATTTGTCTTTTGGTAACATTAATGAGATAAAGGACCCCAAATCAAGTTATATTCAAGTGTACACATTTTGGTTGTATTTTTATCAAAAATGTAAATTCAATGTAAATGTTAAAAAATTTAAATGATTTGTCATGTTTTCAAAAATTATTTTGCCTCTAAAACATTCAAAATTAGCTGTTAAAATTAAAAAGAAAAATATACTTTAATTATAGAATTAAATTTAATTAAAGCTAAAATTTTTATTTAAATTTTTGAAAGTTTAATTAAGTCATATGAAATATTTAGATAAAAGTGAAACTGGTGTGATTCTACCGGGCATTGTAACCAGCCCAGCAGTGGCCGTTGCTCACATAAAGGAATAATCTCACTTCACGTAGGTTGCATAGGACCTACGTATGCGCAAGTTTGAAGCCATGCACAGTTCAGTACGGCAAGCCAGGTTCCTCAGCAGCCACCTGCACCTGTCGTCACTGTGGGCCTCTGCAATCACAACCCGGAGCAGGACAAGAACACGGACACTGCGCACTGCTGGGAAGCAGCACTTCACTAAGCCAGGATCTGTTGCATCCCCGCTTAAAAGAAGGATCTAACAAGTTAATACCTTTCTCTCTGCTTTTCCCTGCTCAAATCCCCCCTGCTGTCCCCACTCCAAACCTCCATGGCGTGAGACTACAGCGCAGGGCAGACAAGGTGGGGACGGCTCCTGGGGCCTGAGCAGTGTCAGGTTTGACAGTGAGTGTTTGGGGGGCTCCTGCCCTCCCAGCACCCAGCCCTGCATCACAATGATGACAGTGGGGTGTGTGTGTGTGTGTGTATATGTGTGCCTGCATGCGCAGTAAGAGGGGTCCTTTAGGGAAGGAGCCTGCTGAAGTGTTCCTTCGGCCTAGGCCTAAGGGCAGCGCCCGCTGGAAGGATGAACCCACCACCCTTGGAGACGGGGAAGCTGTGAGTGAAGTAGTTTGGGGTGGGGTGGGGTGTGAAAAAAATCAGAAATTTGGGTTTAGAAGTGTAGAGTTTGAAATGTCGTTAGCTGTCCGGAGGAAAGTTGGTGGGCAGCCACAGACAGGAGTCTGGGTTTTAAGAGAGAGAAACCTCGGCTGGAGGTACAGATCTTCAAGCAGTCCATGTACAGATGTTCCACGATGCCCTAGGGCTGGAGGGACTGGCGAGGGACGAGTGTAGAAATGGAACCGAGGCCAGGGCCTGGACACCAGGGCATGAAATGCAGGAGCTGAGTCACCCCCATCAGGATGGCTAATAGCAAAAAAGCAGAAAATCCCAAGTGTTGACGAGGCTGCGGAGAAAGTGGAGCCCTTGTGCACTGCTGGTGGGAACGTTCGACCGTGCGGCTGCCGCCAACAGCAGGACAGCAGTCTCTCCAAAAACTAAACACACAATCGCCACGCGACCCAGCAATTCCACCTCCGGGTATATACCCCAAAGAATTGAAAGCAAGGACACGAACAAATATTTGCACACCCATGTTCACAGCGGCATTATTTACAATAGTCAAAAGGTGGGAGCATCCCAAGCGTCGGCCGATGGACGAATAGATAAACAAAATGGGGCATATACATACAACAGAATACATTCAGCCTGAAAAAGGAGAAAATTCTGACACCTGTTACAACATAGATGAATCCTGAATACATTATGCTCGGGACAATAAGCCCAGAGGCAAAGAGACAAACACCGCGTGAGTCCACTCAAGCGAGGTGCCCAGAGCAGGCAAACTCACAGAGACAGAGCAGAGCGAAAGTTGCCCGGGGCCGCGGGGAGCGTGGATGACCAGTTCTTTTTTTATTGAGGACAGAGTTTCAGTTTTGCAAGCTGAAAAAGTTCTGGAGGCAGAGGGTGGTGACAGTTGCACAACAATGTGACTGTGCTTAATGTCACTGAACTGTACACAAATTTCATGTTATGTATAGTTTAGTACAATTTTAAAAACTAAAAAAATGGGAGAGAGGGAGATTTTTAAAAAATAGTTGACAGAGTTGGGCACAAGATGAGGGACCCTTAACAGGGATGGAGAAGGAAGGACCCACCGTGGCCCTTCGGCCCCAGCCACGCTAGTCCCCACGGGTCTGCGGCTCCCTGTCCAGCTCAGAGCTGCAGGCTGGAGGTGTCCTTCCTGCTGTTCTAAGCTCATCTTGTCTACTCTTGGTCATTCCCCATTTTACAGATGAGGAAACTGAAGCTAACAAAGATTAAGGGGTGCCCAGATATTTGGTTAAACATTCTGGGCGTGTCTGTGAGGATGTTTCTGGGGGAGAAACATTTGAATCAGTAGACCGAGTCAGGCAGACTGCCCTCCGCAGTGGGTGGGCCCCTCCAATCCACTGGAAGCCTGAATAGGAAAAAATGGCTAAGTAGGAAAGAATTCTTTCTCTCAGCCTGACTGTCTCTGGGCGGGGACACAGGTCTCCTGCTTTCAAACAGATTCAGGCTAGAACTGCACCATCAGCCCTCCCCGTCCTCAGGCCCATGGACTCAGACTGGAACTTACACCATCACCTCTTCAGGGTCTGCAGATGGCCAGCTACAGACCTGGGGACTTCTCAGCCCCATGATCACATGAGCCAATTCCTTATGATAAGATATGCATCTTGTTATGTATGTCTTATTATATATACGTATATATACACTCAAGCACCACCTAGCCACGTTTCGGTCAAGAACAGAGTGCATACGCAACAGTGACCCATAAGATTATGATGGAGCTGAAAAATTCCTGTTGGCTAGTGACATTGGAGTGGTAATAACATCCTAGCTCAATTAGTTAATTTTTTAATGAATTTAGCATAGTCTAACTGCCCAGTGTCTGTAAGTCTACAGTAGCGTACGGTAACGTCCTAGGCCTTCACACTCACTCACCACTCAGCCAGAACAATGTCCTGCAAGCTCCTTCGTGGTCAAGTGTCCTACACAGGTGTATCTATTTTATCTTTCATATTGTGTTTTTACCGTACCTTTCCTGTGTTTAGATATGTTTAGATGCACAAATACTTACCATTGTGTCCAATTGCCTGAGTATTCGATATGGTAATACGCTGTGCAGGTTTGTGGCCTGGGAGCAATGGACCATATCACACAGCTTATGTGTGTTGGAGGCTGCACCATCCAGCTTTATGTAAGTGCGCTCTGCGATGTTTGTACAATGAAATCACCTAATGATGCATTTCTTAGAGCACATCCCCATCATTACTTGATGCATGACTGTATACACACACATATATTTAATATATTTTATTATGGTGTGTGTGTGTGTGTGTGTGTGTGTGTGTGTGTGTGTGTGTCTTAGAACTAACAGCATATACATTGGCTCTGTTTCTCTGGAGAACTCAGACTAACACGCAGCATAATTTGTGGGGATTTCGTGTTGTTGTGGGCATTAATTCTCTGGCTCTCATAATGTATGGAATTTTGATTGAGAAAAAGTGCACGATGCTCTCTGTGACCATGTCCTAGCACATTTTAAACTGAGGATCTGCTCACAGCCACGTCACCCTCAATGCTTTGCGGAGCATGTGCGCTGCCCAGGGACTTTCATCCGCATGGTCAAGGTGGTGTCAGGCTGGCAAAGCAAAATCATTGCTATTTGACTTTCAACTGTGAAATTTTGCAGTAATATTATGAGTTGCTCCCCTTAACAATTGCCTGGCTTACAAACTCCTGGGAAGGTGAGAATGATTTAGAGTTACGGGGAGTGCTGTAGGTTAATCAGGAGAACCGGGCTGCTGTGAAGGCCGGTGGGGCACTGACAGATTGTGCTCCCTTCTCCCTTTCTGATTTTCCTTATTTTCAGCCTGACATTTTTTTAAATAGATTTGCTTTGAGTTTTTGCACATTTACAAAATCCATTTGAAAACCTGATGGTTAGGAAATGGAAATGATTTTACGGTTGGGAAAGATTGTTCCTCAGATTTCTGAAAAAGCAGGGGTTACTTAATTCTGTGCTCATAAAGAGCCACAAAGTGCTCATATTAATAAGCTTCCCTAGTTTAAGAAGAATTAGATGAAATCAAAATATAGGATTCATAGATGGAAAGCAACAGTGTTTCTCTGACATTAACAGCAGCTTAGAGACATCTTCCAGAGACTAAATGGCAGCTTCTGTCTGCACTGGAGTTGTGGGCAGTTGGGGACAGACCAGTTTTGATGAAAACCCTTCCATTTGCAGATGAAGTCCTCATTTCCAAAAAAAAAAAATTTTTAAATAAATAATAAGTTAGCAAAGGCCAATAATTACTGTATTATTTACTACATATATAGTATACATATTTTTTTTAACTCATAGATTTGGGGAGAAAAGCTTTCTATAAAAAATATCCATTATCCGAGGCCTTTCCTCTAAAGATTTTCCTTGCTAACTGGAATGAGTTGGCCATTGTCCCTATCCCCTGTGTTTTGCAGAGCCAGTCCTGTCCCGAGTTGGCTACATGGGTGACCAGCTTTCACAGCCAGAAACCCTAGACTTATATCCCACATCCTTCGCTGGCTCAAGAACCCACACTGGCTCACTACCAACCACTGCAGACATCCCCTACCCAGCACCCCTACTTTCATTCTAGGCTGATTTTCCACTCCTCCACGCCTTCCTGAGTCCCAGCCTAGCTCCCTCTGTGCTCCAAGTTGAGTCCCGGCTCCTCGAGGAAGCCTTCCTGGACCATCCCAGCCTGTGGAGTTTAATCCTCAGTTCTGCTGTAGCATTAGCTCTGAATTATTTCACAGGTTCATTCATTTGTTTGTTCATTTGTCCAGCAAATGTTTATTCAGCACCTTCTAGCTGCAGAAATAATTACATGACAGTGTAATGTTATAAAGAGAGGCTTGCACTTTGTGCCAAGGGTCAGAGCAGCGTAGAGCAGCCAGGATGCTGGTGACATTTCACAAGGACCTGGCACTCAGAGGAAGGGCAGTTTCCATGAGGTGCAAACTATGCCTCTGGACACCAGGCCTGGAGGTCAGGAGAGAGGTGAACACTGGCTTTTGAAGTTATTATGAGACAAATCAATGATTGATGTGAAAGCATTTTGAACAACATTAAAGCAGTACATAAGTGTTCTAAGATTCTACAACTAGTGCTGTGTAATCCTTTCCAAAGGAAGCCCCCCTGCTGTGGTGAGGGCATTATGGTGGCACAGACATTTCCACTCACATTGTCATGTTCAACTGCAAACCTTCCAGGTAAGTTGGGTGTTATAGTCTCCACTTTACAGACAGTAACACTGAGGCTTTGCATGGGTAAGAAACATGCAGACAAAACCAGGAGACAGTGGAAGTAAGTGAACGCTTGTGCCTCCAGGGCCATCTCTGGAGCTCGTCCCGGAGTACCGTGCTGCCACTTTTGTCTTCTTGTGCCCTGCCACCAAAACAAAATGAGGAACTTAATTATTTGAAGGTTATTTTTGGCTCCGTAACAAACGCAAGTTGAAGTCTGTTGGCAGAGTTTGGCTCAAAGGAAGCTACAACTCATCAGTTCCAATCACTGAACAAAGAATTCGGGGACAGCCTGAAAACGCTGGATGTGGCTAATGACCCTGGGTGGGGAGGGAGGAGGGAACACACCTAGAAAAACTGGCATTCAATTGCTAATTAAATCATTTTTTAAAACCTTATTACCAAAATATCTATTGAATTAGACAAATAATTTTACTGACTGCTTAAGGATCATTTTGCTTAAGAATGAAATCAAATGTGGATGCATGAACATTTTATGAAAGTGTAATCATTAAACTGCATCAGATTATGTGCCAATTATTTTCATTTCTCTGTTATTAAAAGTTTAGGGATAAAAACTTTTAAAAATAATTTAAAATAAACTCCCAAACCCTCAGTTTCCAAAATGAGATTTATAAATGTTATGCTGGTAAATATGCACTTTGCAGTGCTTATGAGATCGTCTACATTTCTGGGGACATCCTTGAAAAGCATTGCATTTGTCGAAACCACAAGTTTAACGCCTTTGTGGATTGAGGGTTCCCTCATCTTTCTTCGTTTCCCTGCTCTCTTGTCTTCCTGCTGATTTTTCATCAGCCCAGTAGCACAGGACCCAGAACCCATTTCTACCATTCTCCAACTGCTGCCACCTCCCTCCTGATGCCCACTTCTCCTCCTGCGCACCGTGATGTTGTCCATCAAACTTCTCAACAGTTTCTACCTGCACCGTCCAATGCTGAGCGCTGGCACTTTATTTTTCACAGCAATGCCAGGATTAGAGAACAATTAATGATGTCAACTTATTGGTATCATTTCTGAAACATTTTCTGTTGCTGAGAATCTCTGTGGTAGGACTACAAAAGTGCAAACACGGGCCTTTTCTCAATAAGCCACAGAACCAGAGTTGGCCTTTCGATAAATGCTTTCTGGTAGTTGTCTTTAAGGGGCTAATTTTTCAAGCTTACAGGGAGAGAGAGAAAGGAGAGAGGAAGAGAAAGAAAGGAGAGAGAGAGAGATCTCCATTTTTTTCAGGTAACTAATGAGTTAAATGGAAGAAAATACACAATTTGATAAAAATGCTTTTGCATATATTAAGCCATGAATATTTGGTTCTGGTACAAAGTCAACCCCCTCTTCACTTCGATTCATAGCTGAGGTATTTTCGTTTGGAAGATTAGACTATTTTTGAATTCCACTTATTATACTAAATTGAACACCATATTATGAAATCCATTTCAACTTTTATGGACATCCCTGCCTCCTCCGGGGGCTTCTTTAGGCATTTGGTTTATTGGGAAAGAGTCATTTATCCCCTGCAACGATGCCCACGGTGCTGGCACATTACAGCAAAGAAAATAAGCCACAAAATTCAAGTTCCTATTGCAGAAAAAGTATCAACTTACATGATTTTTTAAAATAATGGAAAATGTTAGAATATGACATCCTAGGGAAGGATAGAAGACTCTTGCATATCTAATCAAAATGTTATCATCCCCGAAACATATTCATAATATGATCTTTGTTAGCTGCTTCGTAGTAAAGAAATCTGTTCAAAAAGGCAAAAGTTTCAAACAGAGCATTATAGGCTGGAAGAAATTCACAGAAAAGAAATTGCATTTCCAACCAGAGCACCTCAGCGCTACGGCTGCACTGGGGAGGTTGCTATGACCCTCTTGCCGTTGTCTTAAACTGTCAAAGTTTGACTCCTTTTGGATTTTTGAACAATTCAAAAAAGATCCTTTCATAAACAGTTTCATAAACTATGACATATCTAATTCCTTGGCTTTGAACACTGAGCTGAGTACAGCACAGGGAGCCTACTGAGAATTTCTCCTGAAGCCATAAAGCAATCTAGGAGGTAAGTTACCACGCTGTTGACACAGGGAATGGAAATGGAAATTCTCTAGTAGTCTCCGCGATCCCCAGTTATACGCTCTGCTTTGCCTGATGCTTGTTGATTGGTGCAGTATATCTTGATGTTAGTATCCCATTTCAGAAATGTTCTGACATTATCTATTTGGAAGTTTGAAACATAGTATAAAACTCCCAATGCATTTGAGCACACGTTTCAACACAGCAATCACAATACCCATTTCCACTGATGCAAGATGCAGGTTTGAACCAAATTCCAATAGACTTCATTCCGAAGTCGATAGAAATCTGAAAATCTTTTTGTGGCTAACAAGGTTAGGAGAGGCTGGCTTCTTCTCTCCCGAACATCACCTCAGCCTGTTATCAGCTCTCCCTAGCGCTCAGCAACCGGGGGCTTTGGCTGTAGAATATGTATGAAGGAACAAATGATCAGGAAAAATGAGGTAGAAAACATTTTTTAGATAGCAGAACTGAAAGGAAATGAAACAATGAGGATTTGAAAAAAGCAATTTAATACAGGTTTAACAATTAAAAATGATTGCGGGTCTCTAAAAGAGAACAGAAATAAAATGTCTGGACTGTGTTTACTCTTTAAAAGATTCAGGCTTGATTCACAAATGGCGAGGCACATTGAATCAAAAGTGACCTTTTATATTACTAGAATCTAGAGATTTTATTCATCCAGAAACCTGCTGTACTTTGGAATTAGCCCACGGACTCACTAGCATGGGGTGACCAGAAAAACTGCAAGACTGATGATTCCAAAAGCACCTTTAAATTCATATTTAGCCTTCTCCCAATTTATTTTTATCACACAAGCATAGGTAGATGCCACAGCGAATGCTCAGTGACTATTTTTAGTTTGTTAATAATCAAGTTATATTTTCCCAATCATTGACATGCTCAAGTGCTGCAAATGAAAATCAAATTTTCAAGATGCAACACATTCAGGGAAACTGTATCTACTGTGTTCTTCTCAGGCAAAGAAAGACAAGTTTTTAATCAGCAGTCAACTCTGCAGTCTTTGGAGTTGGTTTAAACTAAGTCAGCAACTCTGATTCTTTTATTTGAAGAACAAATAGCAGGATAAGGTTCCTAAGCCCTAGAAATATACCATCATAACTTGCCACCAAAAGATTTCAAATTCCTCAATTCAAAAATGTTAACACAGAGGCTTTTCTCTCTGTGTCTTTGTGGTTACCTCCCTTCCTTCCTCCCTCTTCTCCTTCTCTTTCCTCTTTCCCTCCTCCTCCCTAATCCTGTATTCTAGGGAACTGGGAATATTCTCAGGAATAGTGATGCTTTGGGATTAATAACTTGATGCGAGTTCTGGCTCTGCTATTTCATAGCTGAGTAGCCTTGGACAAGTCACTCGATCTCTCTAATCTTCACTTTCCTTACCTATAAAATGGGTGTAGTGATACTCACCTCACAAAGTTGTGAGTTTTTAACACATTAACTGTCCTGTGAGTTGTATTTAACTCATGCCAGTTTTGAGCCCGGGGCCTTGTGAAGCATATGTAACTCAAGTCTACACACCTTGAGAGTTGCATGAACTATTTTTCAAGTTGCATGGAACTCATGCACAGAAAACAATAAAAAATAACAAATTTTTCATTAAATTAGAAAGGATCATTTTGTTTCACAATTTTTATTCTATTTTTGTAATAAAATACCACGGCCCCAAGGAAAATTTTCTTTACTAGTGTGGCAGTCAGTGTGTTAAAAGGATAAGACATGTAAAAGCACGCAGCACAGTGTCTGGCACACAGGGGACCCTCGTACCACTCAAGACGCCTGGTCATAAATGACAGAAACCCAGCCCAAATTGTTTATTCAAACGACACAATTTATTATCACTAAGAAGTGAGAAACCCAGGGGTGGCTACTTTCATATTTGGCCACATCCAGGGCTGAACAATGTGTTTTGGGCTCTGTTTTTCTCTATGGGACTCCTCCCCTTGCAAAGACAGCCATGACAGCCCAGAGGCACGCGGTCCCTGCTTTGTGCCCCAGCAGGAGAAGACTGCTTTCTGCAAGAACTGCACATTCACCCAGGCAAGAACTCTGATCGGACTTCGACCACCGCTGATGGGAGATTTGTCACACACAGAGACAGCAGAGCTTGCAGGGAAAAAGCCGATGAGCCCGTTCTCATTCTCCGACTGCGTCTACACATCGGTATAAATGATTCTAATACTTACTGCTGTGTGATTGTGGCAAGTTACTCAACCACTCTGTTTCTTAATTTATAAAACTGTGATAATGAAATTGTTTACCTTATATGGTGGTTGTGAGGATTCAAACAGACGGTGGACGTAAGGCACCTAGCCCAGTGTCTGCCATTTAATAAGCCATCAATAATTTTCAAATATAGGCATGCATTGATGAACAACGGGGATGTGTTCCAAGGAATGAGTTGCTACTCAATCTCCTGGTTGTGTGAACATCATGGTGCATGTACTATGGTGTACATAGCCCACTACACACCCAGGCTGCACGGTGTGGCCTATTACTCTAGGCTACAAACCTGTGCAGCATGTGACTCTACTAAACCTCCAGTACATGTGCTAAGTAAGATTAAGCTCTAAGACAAAGAACCAAGGCACAGATTTAGCAATGCTGTTCTTGGCCTTGGGTAGAGGCAACCCTAGGAAAGAGTCCTGGGCTGGTACCAAGTGTCTCACTGTCCAGCCTCATGAAATAGGTCTTCTTGTCAACAGACTCTGGAAAGTTCCACTGCAAAGAGTCGCATCCATCTAGGCACTTATTTATTGGCCAAAGATCACCTCTCCTGCCTCAGCAGAGATGGAGCTACAGGAAGCAGGGGGACCCCCAGTCCCAGGGCCCCACCAAAGCCTCCCCCTACCCAATGCACACATAGCTGGTAGACGAACAGTTGTGAAGACTGAAGAAACAGCATGTGAGTGTGCAGGGCTCAGCACACAGTGCTCAGGGCCTGGCACACACTGTGCCAGGTAGGGTACAGACCTGGTGGCTCCCTCCTCATGATCTCACGATTATCCTGCCCTTAGCACCCCCTCCCCTTCCTTCCCTTGTCAGACCTGCTCCCCTGGCCATGGTGGGTGCATGTGACTCCAGCTGGATGGTCCAGAGTTTGTCATAGTCATTCATGAGGGGCCAGTCAGAGCCCTTCCTTGGGATTTTTTTCCAGTGGGAGCTGGAAGAGAGCATCGGTTTCAACTCTGGGGACACAGGGTGAAAGAATGTAACCCTGGGATCATGGGAGGAAATCCCACAGAGGGCTGAGAGAGGAGAGCTGAGCTCGGCCTCCGCTGTGCCGGGTCCCTCCTTCCTCACTCCCCTGAGCTGTTCTAATAAAGGCCTTGGGGGCTGGCTGCTTGGGCTGGGCCCTCGTCTGCCTCCTAAAGAGCACTGCAAAGGCCACACTCGAGTCCCACAGCTCCACTCCCCAGCCCAACCCGTCATGACCACCTCCCCCCATTGCTGTCCAGGGGGCTCCTGGACCAAGACGGGCTTTGTGCCCAGCTACTGGTCAGACAGATGGAGGGACCATTCCTGGGTTGCAGTTTCCATCACTCCTGACTGCCCAGGTTGAGCAGGGTCATCTCAGGCCAACGGACAGACAATCCGACACCCGCCGCCTGTGCCACCATCACCGCTAGTCTTGCTGCCCCCAGGCTCATCATCCTCCCGTACTTGCCCCACGGTGCTTCCCACCAACGGCTCGAGGCACGGGGGTTGGACTGAAGAAGTTCCCCTCGGAGGGAATGCTACCACGTTTCCTTTCTAAATTCATAAGTTTGATGGCTGTTTTTCCTGTCTTAATTCTCATTTGTAGTTTCCCAGTCAGAAGCGAATGACAGCAAATCACAATCTCAGCATCAAAATCCCCACGTCTCTTGCTTTAATTTCCAACTCACGAGAACACAGGCATTTCTGGTTCATCCCAGTAGGACAGGGGAGGGGCTGCTTCCTCCTGGCAGCCCAGGTGCACACTCCCCAGCTCTTCACACCACTTAGAAGATTCTGCCCAAACTGCCAACGACGTGTGACAAACAGAGCCCTTCCCGAAAATGGATCAAAAACACTTTGTAATGAGTGTAGGAGCCAGGTTAAAAACGGCCCACAAAATCCCCAGTCCTGAGTAACGGACACTCAAATACCGAGGCTGGGAAAGCTTCCCCAGTGTCCCTGTTTGCTTACATAGCTCTCCAAGTCACCGTATTGAAACACGTAGATCCGAAGACTTAAGTTTTACTCACTTGTTTACATATGTCATATACCTTCCCTGGATATTCAATATCTAAAGGTGGCACATTTTGGAAGAAGCAGCTCTGTAAGCTTTGGGATGATCTTTGTCCAGTGACTACCAGACAACTGGCTCCAGATTCCGCAGATCACAGTGGTTCTCTGTCTGGGCAGTGTTTCTCCTCCTGAGACCAGGAAAACATTCGTTTTATTGGTCAGGCCTTTCCTTGCATGACCCCTCCAACCCTGGCAGATATCCTGGCCACGCCATGTGTCTGCTCCGTGGGGGGCCACCCACTGCACTGGGTGGGGCACACAGAGGCTCTTGAAAAGGGCTTGTTGAGGGAGCCTTGCCACGGTGCATGTGTGGGGAGGCTACGTACACTCCCACCGCCCCAGTACATATCCTGGGGAGAAGCTCACTGCTCCACACTGCAAACTATTTCCTTATCTGTGCATCCTCAACCGTGAGCTCCACGGGGGGCCTGCAGCAGTCCCACTAAATGCATCTCCAGGCCCCGCAACTGCCAGGCTGGCAAAAGGAGATCTCAGTAAAAGTCTTTTGAAACGGAGTCTTTGGGCTTGTTTCCCTAGGCAGAGCCCTTCTCTCTGCCCTTCTTGACCTAAGAACAGCATAAAGAGGTTCCAGATCTTAATAGAAGCTCCCAGGGGCTCCTGGGAAGAAGGATTTTCTGCCTCACTGGAGGAACGCAAGAGCTAAGGAGCCCCCCTGGGACTGCACCAGCCCCATCCTCTGTGTGAGGGCAGGGCCTGCAGCCCCTTCACCCCACCTTTCTCCTGCCCACTTGGAGATTACACTCCCTGCTGCAATCACGCCATGGTGCCTCTGGCCACACTGACAACTAGTGTAGGACAGGAGAGTCATCAGGCAGCTGGCACCCACCCCCGAGTCCTGACAACCCCCCCACCCCCCCGTTTCAGCCTTCTTCCTCCAGAACGCTCCAGGCTTCCATGGCTCTTGGCCTTACCCAGGTCCCAGGCGCTGACTCCGGCTCTTGGCTCCAACATTTGCTGGAACTCAGCTGGAGCTGAGAAAATCAATTGTGCTAATCAGCGAAGCCCTCCACTGGAGATGCTATCCTAAAAGCAAACCATATGTAAAACGCTTAGAGTGGGGAGCTCTGTAATGTTTCTTTTGTTACACGACCATTGCACATTTGTCCAGAGTTCGGGGCTTTCAAACCACATAAGGTTTTATGTGATCGCTATAAAATCCCTTCATTTCCCAAAGGTAGGGTAGTAAGGATTAAGTTTGACTACTGAAGACAGCTTTGTTGTAAATGGTCTCTAATGTCACAAAAGCAGCTTGGAAAGAGAGGCTTATTAAACAAATTTCTTGGGTTGCAAATCATTAGAAGCAATCACATGTCGCATTCATTTGCTTAACCTGAAAGGTATCCACTGGATGTTTAAAGAAACTATGCAGATTAACATGGTTCCCAGTGCCCACAAGAAAGCTGGCTGATCTTAAAGGAAACCCAGGGAGCCCCTTGAAGAAGCGGGGCTGAAGTCGAACACAGCCTCTTGTGGTTTTCCCACCTCTTCTGTAAAAACTTATTCGTGGGAATCTGTGTCTGGAGAAGAATGGGCTATGATTTGCTAATCCGAAAATGGGAAACCCCAAAGGAATCTTGCCCATCTAGTCTAGTGCTGTCATCCTACAAACAGAGAAGTCAGGCAGTTGCTCAGCAAGGGGCAGGGCGGGACCCCATCCCAAATCTCCTGATCTTGGGTTCCTTACTCCTCAGCACTCCAGGCCACCTTCCTGCTCTGGAGCAATCCTGTGTCCCACGTGGGTGTGGATGAGAGTAATGCGACAAGGGAAAGAGGAATGGGGGACTCTTGATGAAAACGTTTGGGTTTTTGAGATTATCATGAAGAAGGGGAGAACTTGCACTAGCAAGTGTAGGACTTTAGCTCTTCTCACTGGAGACCCTGAGATGTCATATTCTTGAATCCTGGTCTTCAGCAGAGCCTGTCCTTTGTGGGGATGGTGGCCTTCTTCCTTCTGCCTCTCTTGGCTCCTGGTCCTGCAGCCCCCAGCACAGTCCTTACCGCTGAAGTAAACTGCAGCCCTCCCCCCAGTCCTTACCAGGCCTGCCAGGGCCACATGTCCCTCAGAGGCCAGCACTTTCCTCTCGCTCTTGCTCACCTCCTACAGAATCTTCCTAAAGGGCCATTGGATGGCATCGGCCTTTCTTTCCTGGGGCCAGGAATTAGATGTTAAGACTAGCTAGTCTCTTCTCTCTTAATAGCTTAGGAATTCATATTAGAATACCATTCAGATGAAACAAAAGTAGGATAAATGCATTAATTATAAAACCAATTCACAGTACACTTGTTAGGATACCAGTAGACACTCTGATTCGATTTTGGTGTTATTTTCTCTTTTTAGCTCTGTTAGGATGCCAGTTCTAACTGGGCCCTGGTAGTAACGGCTGTAAGAGGCCAGATGTGCAGCATTTTCCTTAGCAATTAGTAGTTGCTGGTTACCCCTGTGCACACATGCCCTCGTGTGTAAAGGTGATATACACCCCCACACAGAGTACATTCTCACAGTGTCCTTTACAGAAGATGAAGTTGAGGATTAGAGAAGTCAGATTAGTTTCCTAAGGTCTCCCAGTGCGCTAACAGAAAAGACCAGAACCAGTGGCCAACATGTTTCATCTCCTCTTCTATCTTAGCTTAAATGTTCACGGCTGCTTGAAACACAGTATGGAGGATTCTGAGGCTGTGTCCAGGCTCAGTGGAGAAAAAGCACCTTGATGTTACCACCATTGTGTACCCAGGGCCTACTTTGTTTTCCATGAGAAACTATTTCAAATATGTCTCTGATGAGGCATGGTCCAAGGTGGGCATTTTCAGAGGATCGATGAGGCCACCCGTGGGATTCGCTGGGCTCATCACAAAGCAAGCCTCGCTCACGTTCTCTGAATTTTATTACCACGTTAATACGTTGGATCCCACAAGTCGCAAATACCAAGGTATGAGCATTTGGCCAAATCCCAATGGGGGCGCAATGCCGGGAGGCAAAGAGCTCTTTCCATTAAGAAAACAATCTAGGCACCTGTAGCATGGTGGCTTAGAGCCTGTGATGGGCCTGGGTGGGACCCCTGAAACTGCCAAGGGGTGACACTATTCCCGGGGTTGCTACGCTGATCAAACTGGTTTCTGTATTCGTTTCCCAGTGCTGCCACAATAAAGTGCCACAAATTAAGTGGCTTAGAACAACAGACATTTATGGTTTCACAGTTCTGGAGGCCAGAAATGTGAAATCAAGGTGCGGGCAGGGCCATGCTCCCTGCGAAGGCTCTAAGGGCCGGCCTGTCCCACGTCTGTCCCAGCTTCTGGTGGCCCAGGTGCTCCTGGCTTGTAGGCACGTCACTCCCATCCTGCTCCTCACAGGGAGGCCCCCCCCTCCCCGCCCGCCTTCACGTGGCCTCCGCTTAGAGGACGCTGGTGCTACTTCAGGGGCCCACTAATTACTGATCTCATTTTAACTCGTCACCTCTGTAAAGACCTGTCTCCAATAACGGCACACGTGAGGTTCTGAGGTTCTGGGATTAGGGCTCCAACGTATCGTTTTTTGGTGGACAGAATTCACCCCATGTGAAGAGCACCTGTGTCAGGCCTGGCAGCGCCCAGCCGTGGGTGACGGCGAGCACAGGGGCGACACCAGAGGCGGACCCCTCCGCCCCTTACGGCCTAGGGGTCCTGGTCCGCAGGAGCGGCCCCAGGCGGGGAGTGGCTCCGGCTCAGAATCCCACTCTCTGGGAGCCTCTGCAGACCCTTCTGGGGCGCGCCTGTGGGCTATCCCTGTGCCGCGAAAGGGGACGGGGGTGACATTTGGTAAACTGAGGCACAGAACCCGAGGCGGAGGCGGGGTGGGTGCTGCCTGGCTTGTACCAGCCGCGGGGCCAGCCAGCACAGCAAGAACAACCACGCTGCCCCGCGTCCGGCGAGAATGCGCAGAGCGGCCCAGGCCCGGCGCCGCGCACTGGGCATGCTCCGGCCCGCGGGGAGGGCGTGCCCCCGCTTCCGCACGTCCCCTGCAAGGAAACCGCTCTAGGCCCCGCCCCACGCACGTAGGCCCCGCCCCACGCTGTCCCGGCCCCGCCCCACGCCCCACGCTGCCCGGGCGCCGGGCTCACCCGGCCCCGCCCCCGCGCGCCCCAGCCCCGCCCCCAGCCCGGGCCGTGCCCGGGCGGCGCGCGCTGCTTGAGCCGTGTACGCCTCGGCGCCCGCAGGTCCTCGCGGTTCGCTCCGTTCGCTACGTGGTGAGTGTCTGGGTTGCCCCCGACCCCGGCAGTGCCTGGGGAGAGCGGGCGGCTGCAGCCGGGCAGTCCCGGCCCCGCGTGGTCCTGCGGGCGCCCTCCCCTCACCGTCGGGGCTGGGGCCGCCCTGACCGCGCCGACCCGGACAGGCTCCACTTGCGCCCAGGTGTGCCCAGGTGTGCCCAGCCTCTCCCGGGGCTGGGGTTCGCGGGCACAGTTGCCCCGCGGGGCTGTGGCCCGGCTGGGGTGGGGGTCGAGGCCCGCACCTTCCACGTGCGCTGCCCCCTGCCCTTCCTGCCTGGCCGTCGCTCCCTCCTGTTGCAGAAGTTTCGGGCGCCCTGCGCCAGCCGTTAGCGAACTCATCCTGCAGAGTCCCGTGTTTCCTCGTTTGAGACCAGGTTCCAGGGTCCTCGTCGCCACGGCCAGTGTGTGCATCATGCCGGCCCGACTGCGCCCAGGAACTCTTAGAGTAAACAAGTGGAGCTCCAGGGCCAAGTCCGTGATAACAGAGCAGAGAAGTTCCAAACTGTGTGTCCCCACTGGTGGGTTCATCACTTCCTGAAACCTCAGGATGGCGTTTGCTTTTGGTTGCCTCGGCCGGGCTGGCTCTCGCCCGGAAGCGCATCTTGTGTAGCGGGCAGCGCTTGTGCTTGATTGAGCCATCACCAGACGGGGCTTGGCCCAGAGAGGGTTCGCCACAGCTGTCTGCAGCAGCAAGAGCTGAGAGTGGGACTGGTTGCTTACATATAACCCAAGTATAAACCCTGGAGTATCTGCTGAATCAGACCCTCTTCATCGCCCCATCCCTGGAGGAATGATGAGGGGACAGTCTTGTTAATTTCGTGGGTCTCTCAATGGCTAAAATACTCAAGAAGATGAGAAAGACTTTTTTAAAGCTTAGCACACTGGGGGGGAGGGGTAAGCAGTGTGAGGGAGACCGTGTCAAGAGCCCAGCCTGGCTGGCAGTTAACGTCATGCTAACTCAACGTCATGCTAACCCCGGGCATCGTCAGGTATTGCCAGGGCCAGAGCCTGTGGGTAGCAGGGGAGAGTTTCCTTCCTTTCTGGGTTCCTCTGGAGTTAGAATTTGAAGAGGGAAGTGTCTGTTATTACACTCTGGGGGCGGATGAAGTAGGCCTCAAGTACACAGTTATACTAAGGTGCTTTTCTGTGTAAACATTCTTTTCATCAAAAGAAATCTGTATTACAATCACTAGATTTAACTAATATTATTAGGCACTACTTTGGAAAGGCTTCCCTGTTAGCAAATTTTAAAGAAGTAAAGCCCTAGGTACCCACTGGCTAACATCTCACTCTTGTTCAGCTTCTCAGATTCTTATACCTCTCCGCAGGTGGAGCAGGGTGCAGCTCTGTGTTTGGGTCTTGCTTTGATACCGCTGGAGCCTCCCCCAGGCCTCGTCCTCCACTCACGCCTCCCAGCGCTTCCTCGGCCTCCCAGGTCTTAGTCAGGCCTCCTGAATCCTTCGTTCAGGGAAGGCCTGAAAAAGAACTCCCCTTCCCTGGTGTCCTTGGGTTTGTTCCTCCTCCAGTCCTCCACCCTTCTCAGCATGAAAACCACGTTACTCTTCTCGGTACTTTTTAATAAAATAAACTTTCTAAATTGTCTTTATTTTTCCTACTTTGCAGAGGACAAACAGGAACCAATGATTCAAACCATCATGATTTTGAACTCTCCCCTTTTGTAGCATTAATGTCCTTTCAGCACATGCTCTTTGATAGGAAAAAATGAAAGTGAAACAGTATTTCCTGCATTCTCTTTTCCTTTAACATTGTTCTCTGCCTTTTGGTTTCACACTTCACTCTGACCCTGGCTAACTCCCCTGCCCCAGTGTGACTGCCTTGTCTAGACCACTTTCCCTGAGGTTTGGATCTGTTGGGTTTCTGGTCACTCCAGGTAGACACAGTGAGCCTGAAAGTCCCTGAGCTCACTTGGCTCCTGCCACAGTCCTCTGTGGCCCTCTGTTTCCTGGGATAGATAGCGTTTGATACAGCTACTTTCTGAAAGAGCTGGGGTCGTATCGTAGAATATGATTTAGACAAAACCTGAAGGTTTTAAAATCAGAGACACATAAACCATAACATTACCATTGCATGAGAGTGGGTTCTGTATCAGCCTTTTCCTAGACATGTGTGATGAACAAGCCAGCCCCACACCGCATTCATGGTTTGAAGTCCAAGGGTTAAGGGTTAAGGGGCTTTGGAGGCCGGACTTGGGCATAGGTTGGTAAAGTGTGAGTCCCTGTATTGTGGACCAAATGCTGTTGGATGCATGTTCTGTGGCATTTGGGTAACTGCTGCTTATCTGCTCACTGGTGGAAAGAGTTGAGTTTTCTTTTAACTTAAAAAAATTAACAGTACCAAAAGAGCTTACATAGGACAGCTGCATAGTTGGAAGAAAACATATAATGAATGTATGGAATGTAATGAATGACGTACTCCATACAACTATGAAAATGATTTTTCCAAGAAGAGAAATACCTCATTTTTGTGATCCTTGTTAACTTTCCAAAGTATCAGAGTGGCTTTGTCTATGTGGCTCCCATGTGAACGGGTCGCAGACTCTCTGACAAAGTGCTGGGGATTTCTGGCCATTGAGCCTGTCCATGGCAGCCACCCTCTGATGGTGGCTCCAGCCACATACCAAGTGGGCTGCCCCAGGGGCTGCTGACACAGTGGGGACTCCCTTGGTCATGTGTTGAATGTTGAAACTTGTTTTTGACACCATAAGTTATTTTCCTTTAATCAGTGGCTTAGCAGTAGAGTGGGGTTCTCCAGGGAGGCCTCATGTTCTCTTCACCCCACCTGGAGTAAACTCACTTGGCCTGTGAAGTAGCTGTTGTAAAACCAGTTAAAAATTCTACAGAACATTTTCTTATGGTTAAATTTGTCATCATGTGGGTATGTGTGTAACCACTGAAGAAACTGTGAGAGCAGTAAATGCCCAGTCTGTGCACTCTACCACTTCTGTATAAAATTTTCTTGTTAGAATAATTTTCCACCTGAAACACTTGTGAAATCAGCAAAGTCTCCAACCCAGCTCTATGGCCCATTCCCAGAAGTCTGGGGGGCTGACACCGAATGCTCAGTCCACCAGTGGGGTGGCTTGTAAAAGCAGGCACTTGTTAAATCTATTTGTTTTTATTATAGACATCGATCTGCCAGTTGCAATAATGCATTTATGGACATTTTTCTGCAAGCACAGCACTGGTGGCAGTTTTTACTGACAAATTGTGTCATATGGATAGTAGTTTAGAAAACTCTTACCTTATTGACAGATTGGGCAATTCCAGCACTGGATGTTCAGAGATATCTGGATGGTTGAAGAGAGTGAATGAGTCTCAGGGCAAAATAGGAGATGAGACATTAAATGTTGAAATGTGATAAATAACTGGTAGTTATTTATCATTTGTCTTTAAACTTTTAGCTACATTTTACTCCCCAACCAAAAGGAGTACAGTGGGGGCCAAGAGTGTCCCCTTCCGGCCCGACTGCGCTGCTGGTGGGTGGTCAGTGAGGGCCAGCACAGGAAGGGGGCCCCAGCAAGGCCCGAGGAGTCACAGCTCCCTGGACTCATCACTCTCCATAAAGTGGGCTATTCATGAGCAGCAGCCCTTCTCCAAAGGTGACCTGAGCCCTGCTGGTATTGGAATCACTGAGGGTGCTGCTTAAAGAGGCAGATTATAGGGCCCCTTGGCAGACCCACAGGATCAGAACCCGGAGACGTGCGTCTCTGCAGCCTCCCAGGGGATTCTGGCAGATGCCAATGTCTGAGAACCACTGGGGAGTCCTTAGGATCAGTGGGAGGTAGTGCAGTCCATCCCAGACAAGTTCTGCAGTCGCCCTTCCAGATGGATCCATTCGCAGCCGGCACTGTTTCGAGTTGCCTGCGCGTATGGATCTGTGTATGGTTTTGGTCTCCTTAGAGACATGCAAATCTCTTCAAAATGCAAACCCAATGTGTTATCATAGTGTTACAGTTTTCAGTTTTGCGGTTATGATAAAAATGCAGATGTTACCAAAACTTTGGCATTAGTTTTAGGAACAAATGTGAAGCACGGACAGCCATGTTCACTCCTCTCCTTCCTTTCAGTGGGTTGTCCGGGTTTCCTGCCCTCTGGGTGGAAGCGTGCTCGTGGTCTCAGGCGAGGGTGGACTTTAAGATGCGTGACTGGAAGCGGTTTTGTGGAGCTGACTTGAGTTTTATGTGGGAAGTGCCGGAGCGCGTGGGAGGGTGGTGGGCGTTCGACCGTGGGGTACCAGCTGGGCGACAGGCATGAGTATAAATATATGAAATAATAAGTGCTTTTTAAAGTCAAAAGCACTGCATGGACAGAAATCTTAATTTTGAACTACATTCTTATAGAAAGATGAAACTGGATGCAGGTGAGGAACCAGTCAGCATCCCCATTCTCCCCAGTCCAATGAGCATCCCTGTTACGCCAAGCCAATCAGTATCCCTGGTCTCCCCAGTCGAATCAACATCTCCCTTCCCCCTGTCCAATTAGCATCCCTATTTCCTCTGTCCAATCAGCATCGTTATTTCCTTCCTGTCCAATCACCCTTTTCCTGCAAGTCCAATCAGCTTCCCCATTCCCCTTGTCCAATCAGCATCCCTGATCCCCACAGTCCAATCAGCATCCCTGTTCTCCCAAGTCCAATCAGCTTCCCTGTTCCCCACAGTCCAATCAGCATCTCTGTTCTCCCCAGTCCAATTAGCATTCCCGTTCCCCTGACCAATCAGCATCCACATTATCCCCAGAACAATCAGCATCTCCATTTCCCCCCATCCAATGGGCATCCCCATTCTTCTCATGCGAATCAGCATCCTCGTTCCTCTCTGTACAGTCAGCATCCCTGTTGCCCCGTCCAATCAGCATCCCCTTTGTCTCCCATCCAGTCAGTGTCCCCCATTCTCCCCAATCCAATCAGCATCGCCATTCCTCCATCCAGTCAGCATCCCTGTTCCTCCATCCAATCAGCATCCTTGTACTCCCCCATCAAATCAGCATCCCTGTTACCCCCATCCAATCAACATCCCCATTCCCCCGTCCAATCAGCATCCCTGTTTCCCCAGTCCAATCAGCATCCCCGTCCTTCCATCCAATCAGCATCCTTGTTCTCCCCAGTCCAATCAGCATCCCTGTTACCCTCGTCCAATCAGAATCCCCATTACCCTGTACAATCGGCATCCCTGCTACCTCCATCCAATCAGCATCCTCTTTACCCCCCCACCATCCAATAAGCACCACTGTTACCCCCGTAAAAACAGCATCCGCGTTACACCCGTCCAATCAGCATCTCTGTTGCCCTATCCAATCAGCATCCCTGATACCCCTGTTCAATCAGCATCATCGATACCACCGTCCAATCAGCATCCTCATTCTCCCCAGTCTAATCAGCATCCCCGTTCCTCCATCCAATCAGCATCCCAGTTATCCCCCTGTCCAATAACCATCACCGTTACCCCGTCCAGTCAGCATACACGCTACCCCCGTACAGTCACCATCCCTGGTGCCCCGTCCAATCAGCATCCCGGTTACCCCCCCACCCCCATTCAGTCAGCATCCCCATTACACCTGTCCAATCAGCATCCTCGTTCCCCCGTCCAATCAGTATCCCTGTTACCCCTGCCCAATCAGCATCTCTGTTGCCCTGTCCAATCAGCATCCCTGTTACTCTTGTCCAATCAGCATCACGGTTACCCCCGTCCAATCATCATGACTGTTACTCCCGTCCAATCAGCACCACCGTTACTCCCGTCCAATCAGCATCCCCGTTACACCTGTCCAATCAGCATCATGGTTACCCCTGTCCAATCAGCATCACCGTTACACCGGTCCAGTTAGCATCACCCTTATCCCTGTCCAATCAGCATCCCCATTACCCCCGTACAATCAGAATCACCAACACCCCCGTGCAATCAGCATCCCCGTTACTCCCATCCAATCAGCATCCCTGTTACCCCTGTGCAGTCAGCATCTCTTTTGCCCTGTCCAATCAGCATCCCTGTTACTCCTGTGCAATCAGCATCTCTTTTGCCCTGTCCAATCAGCATCCCCGTTACTCCTGTCCAATCAGCATCCCTGTTACTCCCGTGCAATCAGCATCCCCACGACGTCCATCCAATCAGCATAACCATTACCCACGTCCAATGAGCATCCTTGTTACCCCAGTCCAGTCAGCATCACCGTTACTGCTGTCCACTCAGCATTGCCGGTACACCCGTCCAATCAGGATCCCTGTTACTCCCGTCCAATCAGCATCCTCGTTACTCCCTAGCAAACAGCATCTGCGTTACCCCCGTCCAATCAGTATCACCATTACCACCATCCAATCAGCATCACCGGTACACCCGTCCAATCAGGATCCTTGTTACCCCCATGCAATCAGCATCCTGGTTACTCCCATCCAATCAGCATCCCCGTTACTCCCGTCCAATCAGCATCCCCGTTACTCCCCACCAATCAGCAACCCCGTTACCGCCGTCCAATCACCATCAAGAGTACACCCGTCCAATCAGCATCCGTGTTACCCCTGTCCAATCAGCATCCGTGTTACCCCTGTCCAATCAGCATTGCGGTTACTCTCATCCAATCAGGATTACGGCAATGCCATCCAATCAGCATCCCCGTTACTGCCGTCCAATCAGAATTACTGCAGTGCCGTCCAATCAGCATCCCCGTTACTCCCGTCCAATCAGGATCCCTGTTACTCCCGTCCAATCAGCATCCCCGTTACTCCTGTCCAATCAGCATCCTTGTTACCCCCGTCCAATCAGCATCACTGTTACCGCCATCCATTCAGCATCCCGGTTACTCCTGTCCAATCAGGATTACTGCAGCCCCATCCAATCAGCATCACCGTCAGCCCCGTCCAATCAGCATCCCCGTTACTCCCGTCCAATCAGCATCCCCGTTACTCGCGTCCAATCAGCATCACCGTTACTGCCGTCCAATCAGCATTACCATTATCGCTGTCCAATCAGCATCCCCGTGAGTGCCATTTAATCAGCATCCCCGTGACTGCCATCCAATTGGCTTCCCCATTACTCCCGTCGAATCAGCATCACCATCAGCCCTGTCCAATCAGCATCCCCGTTACTCCCGTCCAATCAGTGTCACCATCAGCCCCGTCTGGTCAGCATCCCTCTTACTGCCATCCAATCAGCATCACAGTCACACCCGTCCAATCCCCATCACCGTTACTCTGTCCAATCAGCATCATCCTCGGCCTGTCCAATCAACATCCCCGTTACTCCTGTCCAATCAGCATCACCGTTAGCAGCATCCAATCAATATCACCGTTACACTCGTCCAATCAGCATCACCCGTATCCCCTTCCAATCAGCATCCCCTTTTCTCCTGTCCAATCAGCATCCCTGTTACCCCTGTCCAATCAGCATCACCGTCACCCCCGTCCAATCAGCATCACAGTCATCCCCATCCTATCAGCATCCCCGTTCCTTCATCCAGTCAACATCCCCGTCACCCTCGTCTAATCAGCATCCCCGTCACACCTGTCCAATCAGCATACCCATCACCCTGTCCAATCAGCATCCCCTCACCCCCGTCCAATCAGCATTCTCCATTACCCCTATGCAATCAGCATCCCCATTACCCCTGTGCAATCAGCATCCCCGCTATGTTCGTCCAATCAGCATCCCTGTTACCCCTGTCCAATCAGCATCCCCATTATCCCCGTCCAGTCAGCCTCACCGTTTCCTCCATCCAATCAGCATCCCTGTTACTCCCGTCCAGTCAGCCTCACCATTACCACCATCCAATCAGCATCCCCGTTACTCCTGTCCAATGAGCATGCCCGTTACCCCTATCCAGTCAGCCTCCCCGTTTCCCCATCCTATCAGCATCCCTGTTACCCCTATCCAGTCAGCATCTCTGTTATGCCTATCCAATCAGCATCACTGGTCTCCTCAGTCCACTCAACAGCCTCTTTCCCCCTGTCCAATCAATATCCCTGTTTTCCCAGCCGAATCAGCATCCTTATTTCCTTCCTGTCCAATCACCTTTTTCCCCTCAGTCCAATCCTCATCCCCATCCTCCGTCCAATCAGCATCCTTATCCCCCCAGTCCAATCCACATCCCCTGCCCCCCGTCCAATCAGCATCCCCGTTATCTTCAGTCCAATCAACATGCCCGTTCTGCCAGCCCAATCAACATCCTTATTTCCTTCCTATCCTATCACCTTTTTCCCCTCAGTCCAATCCACAACTCCATCCTCCATCCAATCAGCATCCTCATCCCCCCCATTCTGCCGTCCAGTCAGCATCCCTGTTTCCCCATTCCAATCAGCATGCCCATTCCTCTCGTCCAATCAGCATCCCCATTCCCCCCCCAAGTCCAATCAGCATCTTTGTTTTCCCAGTTCAATCAGCACCGTTCCCCCTGTCCAATCAGCATCCACATTCTCCTCAGTCTAATCAGCATCCCCGTTCTTCCCGAGTCCATTCAGCATCTCCGTTTCCTTCTGGCCTAGTCAGTATCCTTGTTTTGCAGATTTGCACACGGCCACGCCCCTCTCTGGGGCATGTGCATGGTGACTCAGAGTGCTCCCTCTGGAAACCAGACTGCTCCTGTGCGGACGCGCTTCGCTAGCTACCACCGTGTGACCTTCAGTCAAGTCACTGCCTTCCAAGGCTTGGTTTCTCAACGGAGGGCCGGCGGCAGTGCCCACGTCAGGAGGCTGGGCACTGGTGAGCCCTGAGTGGTGACGGTCGGCATTTGGGAACGTGGAGGCAGGAAGAGAGCTCCGGTCTCGGCCGCGGCGGTGCCATTTTGGTGTGTCCTAGATTCCAGATGGGCACAGGCCTGTGATGTCGCTGCCTGCTAAGTCACGAGGTTTCTGAGATTCGCCCTGTCTGGAAGGAGGCCGTTTGCTCTGTCACCCGTCTCTGTTTTCTACAGTAGACGTTACCGAGCGCTGCTGAAGTGCCCGGCCGCCCAGTGCTCCCTGCCCAGGCGGCCGCGTTCCGCGCGCGGGTGTGCCGCGCTAGCCTGGGGCAGCCAGCGGGCGGAGCGTGTGCTCCGCGGGGCACTTGCCAGCAGCCCACAGCCTGAGTCACTGTTTCTGGGAGGCCTGGCGTTAATAGTTACATTGAAAGAACTTCCCAAAGGGCCAGACACAGGGTCTGACACAGCGACAGTGGCCAGGAGCCAGCAGCGCACCAGCGTATGACAGTATTTCCCAAGTACGGTGACTGCTCGTACCACAGTAGTGAGGCATAATTTGGGTCCGTTGGGTAAGCTTGGTCAAAACTCGAAGCTCTGCGGTGACTTCTGTGTGTGTGTTTGTGGAAATGGGCCTTGTTTGGGGCGTCTCTCTACGCTCCTGTCGCGGTTCGCCTGGCCGTCGTCAAGGTATCACAGGCACGTTGCGCTTGCTGCTTTGCGCAGATCCTCCTGTGGAGGCCCCAGATCACCCACAGGTAGGTGCTGGCGGCGTCTTTGTTTTGCATGTGAGGAAACTGGGTCTCCGGAGGTTGAGTGACTTGCACAGGCTCACAGGCGGGGGCTAGAGTTTAGTTTCCAGCCCAGATTTATTTGATAACCCGGTGTAGGCTCTTAACCACTGTGCCACGCTGTCTTTGCAACAGTGAGCCTGAGAAGCTGTTAGAAGTCCTGCTGGGCAGAGATGTGGCATCAATAAATACAAACCTGTGTTTTTAGCTAAGGTTTTCTGAACACCAGTGTGACAAGTGTTGTCCTTAGCCTGGTGGGAAAAGCAAGGCACCCAAGGGTGTTCAGAGACCTGTAGCTGAGGCTGAACGCAGTGTGGACTTGGGAGTGGCGAGGCCGCCCCCGTGTGCTCTGCCCTCCGTTGTTGGCGCCCACCTGCGCGCAACCGTCTGAGAGTGGAGGGACCAGTGGGGCGTGGGGAACTGCAGGAGGGACAGGGAGCACTGGGAGGGCCTCCACGTCTGGGACTTCCCACGTGCCTTACTGAGTCCCCACAGGCCAGGGACCCGGACCTCACTCCCCCTGAGACGTTTGTGGGGCGGCCGGCCAGGTTTCTCCCAGTGGCCCAGGGCGGGCATTTGGGCAGAGCAGCGGGAAGGTGGACTCTTGGGTGCGTTTGGGGCCCTTGTGTCATCCAGTTTGAGGAAGATGTGGCAGGCGTGTGGGGCTGGGCAGGTGGGCTAAGATCGCCCGCAGGGGCAGCTCCTGGAGGGCCCGAGGGCCCTGCCGGGGGGCGTTTCCCCTGGAGTCCGGGGGCCCTTGGAGCTGTGCGACGGGGACGCGGGGTGTCGGTGCTCCCGACAGAAGGTCGTGTGGCTGGCCTCGCTCTGCCTTCTCCACCGGGGTAGGTCCCCAGTGGTTGGAGGTGTTGAAGAAAGTGACTTTTGAAGCGGCTGATGGTCTGGGGACCAGGTTCCTAGGCAGCTGTGGCGTCCTGGGCGGCCACAGGTTGGTGTGTTGGAAGGACAGGTGGACAGAGAGATGGAGGGACAGAGAGACAGACGTGGAGTGGGTCGCAGTGGGGCCTTGATGTGCTCCAGCAGCGGTAAAGCCAGAGCCCAGTGAAGTTCCCCAGACCGCGGCTCTGGGTCTGAGCGCGCCGCCGCGTCCTTAGCTAACGTCATGCCCCAGTGAGGGGCTGCGCCGGGTGGGATGACGGACGGATGAGAAAGTGGCCACGTCCTCGGCGCAGTGCGGGGGTCGTTGTGCTCAGCGTGTGCAGCCGCTCTTACTAGGAAGGCCTTTAGCACCCCGGTGGAAGCTCCCAGAATAATGGGCAAAGAAAAGGAGTGATGTATTTCCAAAAGTTCCCGAATTTAGCTAGCTATCCCACGAAAAGCCCATGTGTGCTATTCTTTATTGTGCGGAAAAGTTTGTTTCTGTCGCCACTGTGCTACCGTCAGATGGAGCTGCCGAGGCAGATGCACGCGGAGGCTTGCCGGGCGTCGTCTCCGGCGGGGCCGCCTTGAGCCCCGCTCTGCCCGGGCCCTGTCCCCGTGCCCTGCGGGCTGGCACCTCGCCGTGCGAGTCCCGGTGCGGGAAGGTGCTGCTGATGCTGAAAGTGTGGATTTGGGTTCTGCTCGGTTGCCGTCTGTTTATTTATTTATTAGCGCGGCTATGTTTGTTTAATTCCATAGTGAGAGTCTCTAGGAATATGACTAACCTGCAGGGTCATCTTATAATGTGATTATTAATGATTGATTCTGCTTATCCTCGAAATCGGTAGGAGAGGCACAGCGGCCCTATGGAGCCGGGCTGGATTTCTTTCGTTTCGTCAACGCGGTTCCGAGACGGCCGTCAGTCGTGTCGTTTGTCACCCAGAGCGTGGTCGATGAACGTGAACCGTGTGATCGGCTTTGTGTGATTGTTGTGACAGGCAGTGTTCCTGACGCGACTTGTGTGAATGTGGCGAGTGGCGTGACCATCTCCTGCCACCAGCGGTCGGGGTGGGGACTGCAGTCACTGATCTTCCTGGGACGCTGCGGGAGGGACCCTCCAGGCTGTGGGAGTGTATTTTCCAGGTGTGCGTTGCGCCTTTGGGATGTTGTGCTGAAAAACCCAATTGTGCAGTTACCATGGGAACCCAATTAGAATAGATTGCTTGATTTTTTATTTATTTTTTTTGTGTGTGTGTTTCATCTTGACCAAAACTCTAATGTATTTTAAATGTTTTCATATGGAATTGTAGTCATATACTGCCTTGTTACACCGAAGTATTCTGTTTCTTCTTTTCCAACTTCAAGCTGAAATAGTGCTAAGGTCGCTAGTGGGTCTCTATGAGGGAGTCTCCTAGAAAGATTTAATCAGATTTTCGTGGAAAAGTTTGTGCAAGTGGAGGTGCTGGAAAGCTTTTTAAAAAATGGGAGAATGGGTATTTTCCTAAGGTGGCAGACAAAGGCCCTCGTGTTCCTCATTGGGCGGAGGACACAGGTGTGTTCCTCTGTTCTTCCTCTTGTGTGCAGATTCGGGGAGTAGGTCCCTAAAGGCCCCCCGGACTGCAGAGGGGTAGAGACAGCGTGCAGTGGGGTCTCAGGACTCTTCCCTCCACGCTGCTGGTCCTCACTCTGTTTGGTCTCAGAGTCTTTGCACACTTAAAGCTTGTTAGGGATCCCAGAGAGCTTACGTGGCTTACATAGTCCTATTTACCACATTGGAAATTAACGTGAGATATTTAAAAATATTTATTAATTTATTTAAACAATAATAACTCTATTAGATTTTTATATAAACAACATTTTAAAGTAATAAGTAACTTATTTTTTGTAAAAATAATTAATGAAGAATGTTACTGGTTTACTCTTTTTCAAAACTGTCAATGTCTGAATTACTAGGAGACGGCCAGATTCTCATACCTGCTCATGCACTCAGTCTGCTGTGATGTGTTGTTTTAGCTGAAGTGTATCAAGAGATTCTGGCCCCAGATAAGTAGCTGGAGAAGGGAAATGCATTTTAGTAGCTTTGCCAGATAATTGTGGGTATTATTCTTACGTAATCTGAGACCTCAGTGAACGTTTTGTACTCCATTTAAAATCCATTGGTGAATCTTACATCTTGTACGATTTTGTAACATCATTTGTGTCATTCATTTGCCCTGTGGAAAATATTGCTTCATTTAGTTATACAGATCTTCCAATATTGATGTGTTTCATAATACAGGACTAAAAGTCATGTTTGCTAATGTCACCACCTTACTCCTCAGAAAGTCTTTTGGTATCAGGAAGCCATGGTGGTGAGTACAAGTCTTCCAAAGTTTTACTCATCACTTGAAGTTCTCATTTTATCCCTAGCGGCAAATGCTGTCAGTCGTGTTACTCACAGAGACAGGCTCGCTTTGCTCATTTTTGAGAAAACGTCTGCCAGACGTGCAAGTCTGAATAGCCATAGTTTGTCGGCACTCATGCAGGTAAAGCTTCTGTTCTAAGGAAAAGTTGGCGAGTTCCTCTCACGCCTCCACTCACACAGGTGCCCTCCTGAGGCAGCCATGGTTCCGGGTTTGCTTCCGAAGGCCCCCTGGGTCACAGAATAGTAAATCTAGTAAAGTTCACAGGTTTGATCGCTTCATCAGGACGTTCTTAAATGAACCTGGCTTTTTTCCCTTCACGTGAGTGGGCGTGTGGGTGGCGGGGCAGGGAGGGGGCAGTTAGGGTGATTGAGTTCGGTGCCACATCTTGGTTCTTGCTAAGTGTCAGCAGTTTTCCTGAACGTTCCATCATCTGTCTTTCACTGCCAAGCGTGTTGTCAGCCGCAGGTTTTTGTAGGTGCCTTTATCAGACTGAGGGTATTTTCCTCCTTGATGCAGTTCATATGGTGAATTACACTGATTTTATACATTCTACCAATTTTGCATTCCTGGGTAATCCCCGCTTGGGCTTGATGTATTATTATTGTTATATGCTGTTGGACTCAGTTTGTTGATACCTGTGGGTGTTTTTGTGTCTGTGTTCACGAAGGATGTTGGTCTGCAGCATTCCTGCTGTGTCTTCCTTCTTTGTTATTAGGGCAAGCCTGACTCATGAAATGAGATCTCTTCTACTTTGGGGGTTAGTTTGTATACTATTAGCATTGTTTCTTCTTTACATGTTTAATAGGATTTACCAGCGAAGCCATTTGGGTTTGAAGTTTTGTGAGAAGGACATTAACTACAAATTCAGTTTTTTAGTAGATATAGGGCTATTCAGGTAATTTATTTCTTCTTGAGATACTTTTTGGGATTTTGTATTTTTTAAGAAATTTGACCATTTCGTCTAAGTTGTTGAATTGATTGGCCTATGTTATTTTAATATTTCTTTATTATACTTTTAATGTTTGTAGGATTTTCGGTCATGTCTTTGTTTTTGTTCCTGATATTGGCAATTTGCATTTTCTCTCCCTTTTTCCTAACTGGTCTGGCTAGGGGCTAATAGGTTCTCAGAGAACCTACATTTGTTATCATTGATTTTTCTTTTTTTCTATTTTATCGATTTCTGCTCTTTATTATTTATTTCTTTCTGCTTTACTTTGGATTTAATTTGCTTTCTTTTTTGCTGTTTCTTAAGGTGAAAGCTTAGATCATTAAGTTGTCCTTTTTTCTTTTTTCATATAAACACAATGTTAAAAATTCCCTCTAAACGTTGCTTTAGTTGCACTCACAGGTTGATATATTGTATTTTCATTTTCATTCAGTGCAGTATATTTTTCAATTTCCTTTGTGATGTCTGCTTTAATACATGAGTTATTTAGAAGTATGTCATTTCATTTCCAAGTATTTGGGGATTTTCCCAAATGTTTGGAGACTTCCCAATATTTTTCTGTTATTGATTTGTGGTTGAGTTACTTTTTGGTCAGAGGACATACCTTTTATGATTTCAGTCTCCCTAAATTTGTGGAGCGTTGTTTTATGGCCCAGAATATGTTCTATCTTGGTGTATGTTTGTGTCTACTTGAATGGAATGTCTACTCAGTGGTTCTTGGGTGGAGTGTTCTTTAAATGTCAACTGGGTCAGGTTTGTTGATAGTGTTGTTCAAGTCTTCTGTATCCTTATTGGTTTTCTATTTCCCTGTTCTGTAAATTATCAGGAGCATTGAAATATCCAACTATAATTGGAGATTTGTCTATTTCTCCTTTTCAGTTCTATTAATTCTTCATCTGTTTCAAGCGCTTTCATTAGGTGCATACATATTTAGAATTCATATGTCCTCATGGTGAATTAACCCCTTTGCACTTATGAAATAACCTTCTTTACTTGATAATACTCCTTTTTTTGAAATTATTTGTTTGATATTAAGATGGCCACTCCACCTTTCTTTTGATTAGTGTTTCTATGGTAAATATTTTTCCATTCTTTTATGTTTAACCTATGTTTATTTTCACATTTAATCTGTGTTTCTTGTAGACAACATATAGTTGGGTCTCTTTTAAAAAAATTTAATCTGACAATACCTTTGTAAAATTGAAGTATTTAGATCATTTACATTTATTGTAATTATTAATATGGTTGGGTTTAAGGGTACCATCTTGCTGTTTGTTTTGTATTTGTACCATTTGTTCTTTTGCCATTCTTCCCTTTTCCCTGCCTTTTTGATTATTTGAATATTTTTTAATGACTACAGTTTAACGTTCTATCTACACTATTAGCTTATTGGTTATTTCCCCTTTCTATTCTTTTTTAGTGTTTGGAGTAGGATGTGTAATATACATACTTATCATACTCTGTATTACATACTATAATACAACTTGACATGCACAGTAAGTACCTTACAACAGTATACTTCAATTCTCTTATTCCATTTTTTGTTGCCCACCTCACTGGGCACACTGCCACACTGGCCTACTCATTTAGACGGTACTTTTCCCACAGCCGTGCACACACCTGACAAAGCAGGAGTCAACGGGTGACCTACCTAAGCGTGTAGAGACATGCGGACGGCTCAGATGGTTTGCTCGTGCTCTCATGGGAGTCCCCACGTGTGTGCAAGGAGTGGGAGTGGTCCCCACGGCTGTGGTGGTCGCCGAGTGCTTTCTCAGGCGAACAATTAGCTTTGTGAATGCCTCTGGCTTCTAGAAGTCCAGTGTGCTATCCATGGGGCCACACAGCCACCTAACAGCATTTTAAGTGTGACTTCTGTTACGAACAGTGACTTCTGTCACTGTTCCAGTGACATCACATCTCTGGGGTTGCTATAGATGTAAAGAGGAAAATGTGTTAACTTAGAAAGTTTTAGATGACATACAAATTTTAAAATGTGTTTGTGTGTGTGTGTGTGTGTGTGTGTGTGTGTGTGCAGTTAGCAATGGGAGGCCAAGGTGTTCCTCAGGTTTCAGAGTTTCTCTTAGCATAATATTCGGTCTCTAGAAAACGTATTGCTGTTTAATAATCATCATATGCGCTTTCCGTGTTCTGTCAATTGAACATTGTGTGGAATTTTGACTTCGACATCCTTTACGGTGTTAGTTTCGTCTCCCATGTGTTTCTTCTGTGTTTTTTTCCTTTCTTTATGCCTTTTTCCTTTTTCTCCCTCATTTCCTCTCTCCGTCTTTCTTTTCCTGTTTTCTCTTGTTTTCTTTTAAAAATTCTATGTACCAGTTCATGTACTAAAGAATGTATGAGGTATGTGCAAATTATGACGTAAGAGTAGGAATCAGGACATTTGCCGACTTACCGCCGACTGAGCCGCTATCGCCAGGCTGATCCTGACAATTCATCTGCTGCTCCCTCTCCTGCCCTGCCCACCTGCCCACCTGCCCACCTGCCGCCCTCCCGCTCCTCACCCAAGGTCATCGCCATTGTGAAATTTGTGTTTATCATTCACTTGCTTTTTAAATTTATGTAGTTTTACTGTATATCTTTATTTTTTCTGCAAGGTTTCACTTGGTGTTGCTTGTTTCTGACCTTTATAAAGAGGACATTATATTGTGTGAATATTCTGAGACTTGCTTTCTTCCATTCAGAATCGTGTTTCTGAATTTCATCTGTGTCACACGTAGCCATAGTTGGCTCATTTTCTGTGCATTGTGGCATGTCACCGTCTGTCTGTGCCACAGTTGGATGAGATACTTTTTTATTCTTCTGTCAGTGGCATTTGGATCCTTCCCCGTCTTTTGCCGGATCTGCAGCTACGATCACTCTTGTACATCGCTGCCAGTGCACATTTGTAATAGTTTCTCCTTGGTGTATACTCAAGGGTAGAATTATTGGGCTGTCAGTGCTCAATGCTACAAGACAATAACTGTTTTGTAAAAATGGTGAAAGCAGATTAGACCCCTATCGCTTGATCCATATCCTTACTAAAACTCGGAGTTCTCATACTACCAATAGTCGCTAACCTACTGGGTAGAAAATTATGCCTCATTGTGATCTTAATTTGCATTTCTCTGATGACCAGTGACACAGAGCATCTTTTCATATTGCCATTCATGACTTCTCTTCTGCAAAATGCCTGTGCATACCCTTCCGTCTGTGTTGCTGTTGGCTTGTCTTGTTCTTATTTATCTGTAGGAGTATTTCATATATGCCAGATTCTAATCTTTCGTCAGTTATGTGATGAACTTCCCCCAGTTTGTGGCCCACCTCTTCCCCTTCTTTATAGTGTCTCTTGATGGACGGGAGTTCCTAATTTTAATATTGTTGAATGTAATTGAATTTGTTATTCTTTTCCTTTATAGTTTGCACATCTTACTTTTTGTTGCAAAAGCTCTTCCTTATTCCCAGTCATAAAAATTGTGCTCTATGTTTTCCGTTTCATACACAGGTCTAAAGACCATCTGAAATTCATTTGTGTGTGTGGCCTGGAGTGGAAGTCCAGTTCTTCTGTAACACAAATGATCAGTTGCTCCTGCACCATTGGTTGAGTGACTCCTCTTTTATGGCTCTGCTGGGCCCTCACGGTGGAAAGATGACAAACAAATGACAAGAGAGACCCCACAGAGCAGAGGAGAAAGGAGGAGTCACTCAAGAAATGATGCTGAAGCAACTGATTGTTTCAGGTAGATGTGTGGCTGTTCCTGGGCTCTCCTGCCCCCTGGATGTTTTTATCTGTTTGGGTGTAATGCCATGTGCATTGATTATGCAGCTTCAGGCTAACTCTAAAAAATTGGTGAGAAAGTTCCCACATCTTGTTTTTCTTCTTTAAGAGTGTAATTCTTTTTGGGCCTTTGCTCATCTAGACAAATTTCAGAATCAGCTTGTCAAATTCTTAGAAAAAACCCTTTTGGTATTTGGAGGTCCTTGGATCCACTGATTACTGTGGGGAGACTCACTTTTTTATAACGTGAATCTTCTGTTCAGGAATGTGCTCTTGCTCTCTGTCTCTAGGCCTTCTTTAGTGCATCTAAAATTTTAATAATTTTTTTCATAAAGAGCTTATACACCTTTTGTAACATTTTCCTTAGGTCCTTTTTTTTGTTGTTGTTGTTGTGATTGCTATTATAAATAGCATCTTTTTTGTAGGATTAGATTTTTCTTTATGACTGGTATATGGAAATGCTATTGATTTTGGTGTCTTCATTTTATATTTAATTTCCTTTCTAAATTCTTTTTAAAATTTTAATATGACCCATGTGTATTCTTTGATTTTTCTATTTAGTCAATCATGTCACCTATGAATGAGAGTTTTGCTTCTTTCTTTCTACTCTGTAAATCATTTCTTTCTTTTACTTACCATAGTGCACTAGCTAGGATCTCCAGTTCCATTTTAAGTAGATGTGGTGATAATTGTTATATTTACCTTGTTGCTTATTTTAAAGAGAAAGCTGCTAATTTTTCACTACCAAAAATGATAACTTGCAATAGACTTTTTAGTAGAAAGGAAATTTCTCTCTCTTTGGGTTGCCTGAAATTGTTTTTTTTTCTGTTTTTTTCTTTTTTTTTTCTTCCCTTCAGTAGGTAAACAAAAAAATGTCATAAACTATCTAGAGCTAAAGAAAACCTCAGAAATCTCTTCTCTTTCTTCTCTGCTCCTTGAAAAAAATTTAAAAGTCATTACTGGGCTTTGGATTTTATTAAGTGACTTTTCTGCATCTATTGAAATGATTATGTGATTCCAACACCGATATCTGCTAGTGTGGATCATTACTTCTATAGATTTATTAATGTTAAATCATCCTTGTGTTCCTAAGAGGAACATTACTTGGCTACTAAGCATCATTTTTAAACACCTGTTAGACTATGCTTGCTAATGTTTGCTTAGGATTTTTACATCTATGTTTATGAGTGAGATTGGCCTGTGTTTTTCTTTCTTATAGTATCCTTGTCGGATTTGGGTTTCAGAGATATTCTGATTTTATAGAATGGGTTAAGTGCTCTCCATTTTCTGTTCTTTGGGAGAATTTAGACAAAAATGATCTTTTCTTTGACAATTCGGCAGATTTTGCCCATATAACCTGGTATTTGTGGGAAGATTTCTCAAATGTGTGGTTTTTAATTGCTCTTATAGTTTTAAGATTTTTTAATTCTTTTTAAAAAAAAAACCTCTGGTTAGGTTAACGATATTAATCCATGTTTGTTTGTATAGTATATCTTTTCCCATCCTTAAACTTTCAGCCTTTGTCCTTATATTTAAAGTGTGTACACAGTGCAGAGTTTGCTAAATATCCCCTTTGATAATCTTCATCTTTTAAATGAAGATGTTTAGTCCAGTCACATTAAAATAATTGTAGTTGAGTTTAATTCTATCATTTTGCTACTTGTCTTCCGATTGTCCCATCTCTTTTTTTTACTTTATTTCTAATTTATTCTGCTTTCTTTTGGATTAACAAAATACTTTCTTATTTTTTTCCTTTCTTAGCTTCCTAGTTATACATACTTGTATTTTTTTCTTAGAGATCAGCCTGGAAATCACAGGGTAGCCTGAGACTTGTTATAGTTCACTTAAATTACGACTTTACCACTTCCTCAGCAATGAAATACTTTACAAAATTTTATACTCCATTTTCCTCTCTCAGCTGTTATCCTGTTGTATTTTAATTGTTTACACACTTTAAAGGCAGGAATCCTTGCTGCTGTTTTAAGCCTCAGCATCCATGTGGAGCGTCCCACACCTGTGCTCTTGTTGCCTCTCACCACGTTCCCTGCTCTGGGCTGGCTGACTCTGCCAGACGAGCTTTCTAAGGGGTTTTTTGTTAATTTTTTATTTTTATTTTAATTAATTTATTTATTTTGAGACAGAGTCTTGCTCTCTTGTCTGGGCTAGAGTGCCATGACATCGTCATAGCTCACTGCAACCTCAAAGTCCTGGGCTCAAGCCATCCTCCTGCCTCAGCCTCCCAAGTAGCTGGGACTACACCGGCTAATTTTTCTGTTTTTTGTAGAGAACAGGGGTCTTGCTTTTGTTCAGGCTGGTCTGGAACTCCTGGCCTTCAGCGATCCTCCTGCCTCCGCCTCTTATAATGCTAGGATTATAGGTGTGAGCCCCTGCGCCCGGCCTCTTTGTTTGTTTGTTTGTTTGTTTGTTTCAATGGTACTCAACTGGTAGTGAGTGTGCTCCATTTAAGGACATGTTTGGCCTCCATTTTTAAACACTAGCTGAGCTGTTACTGATTGCTGAGTCAGCAGTTATTTTATGGCATCCAGCAAATGTGGCATTCCCTCATCTCTGGTTTCTGAAGTTTTCTGTTGACAACTCAGCTGCAGTCGGATTGGCCCCTTTGAAGGTAATGCAGATTTTTTACTCTGGCTGCTTTTCCGATTTTCTCTTTGGTTTCAAGCTAATTGTGTCATGGTTAAGTTGTGGTTTTCTCCATATTTCTTCTGCTTGGGGTTTGCCAAACTTCTTGAATCTCTGGGCTGACATCTGTCATCTGTTTTGGAAAATTCTTGGCCCTAATCCCTTCAAATATTGTTCTGCCTCATCCACTCTCTCCTTTCCTCTGGGCCTTGAATTATGCGTAGGTTAGTCCTTATGACTCTGTTCCCCAGATCTCTAACGTTATTCTTTTCTCTTCGTTCCCTTTCTCGTTCTGCACTGCAGTTGGATGTTCTCTGCTGACCTGTCTTACAGATCACAAACTCAATTTTCTGCTGTGTTTAGTCTGTTGATAAACTCATCCAATGAGTTCTGAATTTCAGATTTTTTTCTTTTTCAGTTTTAGAATGTCCATTTTGTATTTTAGTAAGTATTTCAATTCTGTATTTAAAACTTTCCACTTTTCCACTCATGTTGTCTTCTTATTTTTAAATATATCTATTCATTTAAAAATAATGCAAAATTATTTTAGAGTTCTTATCTGCTAACACCAATATTGTGGGCATTCATTCTACTGCTCATGTGTTGTTTTTTTTCCTCTTGATTATTGGTTACAATTTTTGCTCTCTTTGCATGCTTTTAAAGTTGTAATTGTATGCTAGACTTGTGGGTAAGGACTGTGAAGCTTCCAGATAATCACATTTTCCATCAAAGAAAAGGCTCCCTCATCCCTGGTTAGGCGTGTAGAGTGAGGGGCTCCCGACCTCAGTTTCCTGAGGGATGGAACTGGGTTGGGGCTGGGCTGTGATTTTGGTAAAACTCAGTGCCTGGTTGGACCCTTTCTGTGAGCCTGGCTGGTCTTCTGATCGAAAGCCTGCAGGTCTCTCTCTAGCCTGTAAATGCTTCAGCTTAGCTCCTTGGATTCCCATTGCCCCGCACTTTCACAATCTGGCCCACGTCTTGGTGGGAGATGTGACTGCGCAGTCCAGGCAGGACACCCCCCCTACCCTACCCTCGCCCACCCACCTGGCCCCTCCCCTCCGCACTTGTCTCTCAGGCACCTTAGGTGCAGGGAGACTGCGCTGCCCCCTCTCCCACTCTTGCTGGGCGCAGCTCCCTGGGCTCCTGAACACAGCCCCACAGGATGGGAGACTGGTCACACTTTTGGGGTGCTTCATATTCCTGGCCTTTTCTGCGTCCCTGCCAGACCACCCGAAGCGTCCCTGGCCTCTCTTTCCCCAGTGGCGTGGAGCATGTGGGCTGGTCCTGGCTGCTCTCCACCTGCCCCTGCAGCGGGCGAATGATCCGGCAAGGGCAGGGCAGGTGAGCGGCTCAGCTCGGAGGGCAGTTTCCACCCCTACTCTCGGCCGTCCATCCTGGCTGCTGCCACAGCCCCACAACCTTTACAAGAGAAGCTTTTTGTAATTTTTCTGACTTTTTACAGTACAGTTAGTTAGGGGGAGTGTTGGGCTGCCTTCGTAGTGGAAGCCCCCACGGACGGGTTCTGGTTCCTCTTGCCCCTTGCCCATTCTTTCTCCCATCGCTTATTTTCACGTGCGTACATGTTTCAAAAATAGTTATTCCGTGTTGTGTACCAGCTGCTGTAAATATCCACAGACCCAGGGTCGAGTGTGGCCTTGTGGTTTTCTCTTATTTATTTCTTGTAACGTTCTCTCTCATGACAACTTGAGACCTTGTGAGTTTGGTGACTTTTGTTTGGCTATGAATTCGCACGGCTTGAGCCCAATCGTTCGACTTCTGAGGGCTACACCAGGGATGCTTTTCTCTGCTTCTCTCCTGGGGCCTGTGGCTTTGCCGCTGCCGGGATCCGTGGGGTGTTGTCAAGGCAGCGTCACTCAGGTGTGGCCTTTCGAAGGGCCCTGCTCGATCAGGGGTCTCGTGTTGTCTTCCCCGTGGTGTCAGAGCCCGTGGTGGTGTGTCTGGGCAGAGTGCGGCTGCGTTCACTTCCCACCGATGCCACCCCCGTGCGGAGGAGACAGGCGCGGGCTCTGGCGTGCTGTCCCTGCTCTGAGTGCCCCGTTCTCCCCGCGTCGCTCCTGTGTGCTACAGAGGGTGGCCGTGAATTTTTAAACAATTATCATTTGTTCACTATCTGGTGTATTATAGTTCCTTAATCCAGTTTTCTCAGAAGAACTGGGTTGATAATGTTTTTATATAAAGCTACCAAAAATTAAATATAGACAAAATATTGAAGACTTAGAAAAAGTAATATCAAAATCAGTTCTTAGGTGCTTACTAGTGTGCACAAATACACATCCAAATAAGGATCACATCATTTAGAGAGATGTTACTGAGGGGCCGCCGTGCACCCGGCTCAGCGTTGCATCTGGGGAAAGTTGTCAAGGTTGTCTTCCAACCCAGAACCACGTGCTCACTGACTAATATTTATTTTTGTGCCCTGGATCTGGGAGGCAGCCCATGTTGAGAGGTTTGCTGCAGGGCTCTCTAGGGGACAAAGCTGCACCGAACTCTGGAGGCCTGTCTTGTGTGCTTGCAGACATCATACGCATGCTCACACACGCCCAGGAGTATTGCTGTACATGGGGCGATCGCAATCTTGTGCTCGGCTTTCTCACCTGGCCTCATAAGTGCTCATCCACGCTACCGAACGCTTTGTCAGTACTATTTTTGGAGATGGCAGAGTGTCTTACTATAAAGGTGTAGCGTTCTTCCAGTGTTAGGTGTTATATTTACGGCAGTTTTGTACCCTAGACTCTGTCCTAAAGAATTAGTTAAAATTTTATGCACAAACATGTTTAATATAGTGTTTTGAGAACTAAAGCAGGGAAGACTTCTCATGTCCTAGATTGAGAAATCCTTAACTTAGCCTCTCAGCTTCTGAGTTTGGGACTGTGTTGTGTAATTTTGAAGCCCCGGAAACCTCAGTCACCTGCGATGTGGCGGGTGAGTGTGGCGGGTGTGCGTGACATGTGTGCTGGGCTTGGGCTGTGCACTGTCCAGATGGGTTCCTGACCACATGCAGCTCGGGCTCCCACGGGGCTGGGCTGAGTGACACGCTCAGTGACCAAGCATGTGCTGTGTGGCTGCCAGTGAGCTCTGGGTTCCTGATTTATCAGTGACTTCAACTCCTCATTACCTCCTGGGTCTCAGTTTCCCTAATGTGTGCAGTGGCAGGGCTGGGCAGGGCTGTCCAGCAGAACTTCTTGTGGTAGCAGAAATGTTTGCCGTCCGTGCTGCCCAGGGTGGTAGCCAATAGTCACATATGGCTTCTGGGCACTTGACATGTGACTAGTGTGACTTAGAAGCTCAATTTTAAATTTTTATTGCATCCCAGTTAATTGATTTAAAATAAGTAGCCACATGTGGCTAATAGTTACTGTATTGGATAATGCTGGTCTAGATGGATTCAGTGTGTGTTTAATGGTATTAAGTGGTCTTTAGAGTCTGTTCTGATTCTGACATCTGGTTTTCTTTGATTGTTTGTATTTATTTCTTCATTCATTTATTTATTTTTACCTTGAGTGCTCTGAGCCTCGGGAGCGCCTTTCTGTGTGATCTCTGATCACGTGCTTTTCCCTCTTGTGCTATGTCAACAAGAGACACCACCCCCGTGGGGCAGGGAATTTGCCTGAACAAGACACTAAAAATATAAAATAGGCTGAAGTGGAGAAGAAGAAAAGATTTTGTTGGTGTACACAAGCTTGTTTTGCAAAACCAGCTAAGTAAACTAAAGACGTTACCCACCTACAGGTACTCTGCCCTGTTAACTGTGCCACGTTCCTTTAACCAGGTTTTGAATTTTTGTCAAAATTAACAATTTAAATTTATGATTCAGTTTTATGCTATAAGTACTTGCTGTTTGCAAATGAGGCTAATTACCATTTGAATTCATGGTACAAATAATGTAATTTAGAGTTACAGATCTCTTGATCCTCTGGGTCTAGGCGAAATAAATGTAGTATCTAATGCTGGAACAGAGCAAGATTTTTCTTTGAATCTTAAAATATCTGCTTTGAAAAACTGGGTTAAGTTATTTTAGAAACTATAAATAGTCACTTGGTAATTAGGTGTTTGGTTTTATTTGTTGCGATGGAGAGCTTATTGGGGTTCAGCGCACTCCTGCCCGTGGATCGGGAGCTTTTATAGGCCAAGCGGTAAGCGACATCCACCCCGCCTCATCGCTGGTCGTGACTCGGCACAGGTGATGGACGGCCTGCTGAACTTTTAAATGCCTGTTTGCTGGTGGAGAAAGAAAATTCTCTCTTTTGATAGGGCCTACTCCAAAGTTCTGCAACCATTTTATATAATCTTAGCCTTATTTTATGTCACGCATTCAAGGGGAGGCACGATAACGCGGACAGGCCTTCCCTGTCAGAGGGTTATGGAATTTGGTCTCGCGCAGGCTTATCTCTTCCCACCAGGATTCTTCTCCCTTTTCTTCCTGGCAGAGCTTCTCCACTAGTTAAAATGACATGAGAACTTGATCGGGATGCAAGTTCCTGCAGAAATTGCCCAGCATCTGGTCAGTACACGGAGAGTGTAGTGACGCTCCCAGCGCGTTCACAGGCCGGGGGTGGTGTCTTCCCCCGTGTCCAGCGGGCTGGGGATGGACGGCGCGCAGCTGACAAGATTGATGCTGCATGAGCCGTGCCTGCGGGTCCCCCAGGGCTGGGACGCGCATCAGCAGACCTCCGTCGCACGGCTGTCTGCAGACGGCACGGAGCAGCGGGCGGCAGTTTTGTTTTAGTATTTGCTGTTTGGGGGTCTCCCTTTAAATTTATCCTCACCCTTTAAAAAATAATTGATAATTTATTTCTTAGAAATAAAACGTTACAAACTGATAACTGTTTTATAAATGTTCCAGGAAACCAGAATGCCTGGAATTTTCATTGTCACCTAAGTCTTCCTCCAGCCCACCCCCCTCCAAAAGCCAGTTTGGTTCTGGCCTTCATGCTACATACTATTTGCCTTTTTCATGTGATCCCATAACAATAAGTACGTTTTAAAATTTATGGAAGTTTAATGAATGGTCAGCGAGAGGAGAGACTACTTTTATAACAAGATTAATACCTGGGCTCAAGGGACATAACATTTTAGTAAAATCAAAATTTGTATAGTTATCCTAGCAGTGCTGGCAACCTCTGGCTTCCTTATTAAAATGTCTAAATAAAATACTGGCAGCCCTCCCTGGCTTTATTTCCATCTGCTCTCTGCGGCCTGACCCGGAACCCAGTCAAGGTGGTGAGGTCCGGGCCAGGGTGTCCCTGGTTTCTGTCACAGCTCGTGCAGCTGTAGACTCTCACATGAGGCACCAAGGCCAGCCGTCCCATGGTCAGTCTGGAATCTAGACTCCAGACGTTTCTGGGGAAAAATACAGGAGAAATATCCCACAAGGTAGCCAGCGTTTGGTGTTGTTTTAAATAAACTCATACATAATCTATACCTTTTCTCCTTTTAATTGCTACACTTTAAAAAGAGGTCTTGGTGTATTTTTTTTTTTTGGCAAGAGAGGACTATTGGGGTAGAAGTCATAGAGCAAATACTCCGAATGGTTTCTGATTTTAACAGCGGAGCATCATTTCTTGATCTAATTTATAATGTGATATAAAGCTGCTGGCCAGCTGACACTAATTGTAATTTATGATCTATTTAACCTTTTTATTTCCCAGCCACCGCACGCACCGCCCCGTCCCTGTGCCAGTGCGGTGCAGGGCGGAGCTGCAGCATCACCCTTCTGGATCCTCATGGCCGGGGAGGGCCGGGGAGGGCTGCACACGGCTCCCGTGCCCGGCACAGGGCTCGGTCAGGACCCTGCAGACTCTTCACGCTGTCCTCGTCCCCTTTCCCTTTTCTGAACCACCAGGTCTTTAGGGTCAGAGTAGAGCCTGCATCTACACAGATGACAATGCCTTTTATTTTTTAACTTTTTATTTTGAGATAATTTTAGACTTGCAGAAAAGTTGGCCAAACAGTACAGAAAGTTTCTGTGTACAACCTCCATCTCCGTTCACTGAGCGTGAAAACCTTACATAACCATGGCACAGTTACCGCAACCGGGGCATTGATGTGATATATTATGACAAACCCTCTTTTGTCCCCTCTGGTGCAACAGTCTGAATGTGTGTGTTTCCCCAAAATTCCTATGTTGAAGTTCTCACCCCCAAGGCGACAGTGTTAGGAGGTGGGGCCGTTGGGTGGTGATGAGGTCACCGCTGTGAGCCAGGAAATGGGCCCATCAGACACGGGCCCTGCAGGCGCCTTGATCTTGGACTGCCCAGCCTCCAGGACTGTGAGAAAGCAATTTCTGTTGTTTATAAACCACCCAGTCTAAGGCGTTTTTTTATAGCAGCCAGAAGGGACTAAGACATCTAGTTTGTGACAGTGGCGTTTGGTGGTGTTTGTTTCAGCAGAGTGCCTGAGCCCTTCCACACTAACGCAGCGTGGAATGTGTCTGTGCCATGGCCAAAGTCTACGCTTGGAAGTGTGTTGATTTGACCTTGGATACCCACCTTCCACTCGAGTGCCACGTCCTTGGGCTAGTTCTTTAACCTCCCTGTCTGCCTCCTTATCTATAGATAATTTGATCTACCTTAGGTTTGCCATGAGGAGTAAATGAGATAATGTATGTAAAGCACCTGGCCCAATGCCAGGCATATGTAGCTAATAAATGTCATTCCTGCCCAGCTAGACTTTTTGATAGCCCCTTGGCATGGAGTTGCCTCTATAAAGATGCAGAAGCCTTCTTTTTCTGGGGTGTTTGCTTTTTGACAAAAAAGGAAATAAATGATCACATAGTTATTTTATTTTGCCTTTAAAAAATGACTTAAAACAAGATGGATAATGTATGCCGGAGGCGTGATGTGGTAGTCATCCTCCTCAAGGAAGGCTGTGGCAGGACACCCCCCCAAACCGTGTGAAGACGGAGAGTGGGGGGTTGGGGACCGGGATGCCCCCCCCAAACTGCTGCGCTCCCTGTCACATGTGATCAACTTAGGGGAACCACATGCGGGGACTCAAGGGTTTCTCCCTTTATTCTTTTCCTTACAATCAAGTTACATTCTTTTTTTTAAGCAATAAAGTTTAGAACAAAATGAGGAATAGAGAACAAGATGTCGAGACGCACATACCTGAGAGAGACGGCTGGTTTTAAAAGCAGCCGTAACATAAAGATGCATGTAGTCTACAAATGCACCTTTTCTTTTTATGGCTCTACTCCATATTTCATTTATATTTAAAACTGAGTTGACGAATATGAATACAGATATTTAGAGTTATTGTAAACTCATATTTGTTTATGTGTGTGGTCCAGTTTACAGACCATATCTCATGGTTTAAAAGGGAGAGCAGTTAATGGTTTCGCCCACACTACTTGGGTTTTTTTTTTTTTATTATTATATTCCAGCTTCTATTCTTCAGGTGTGTAGCTATTTTAGTATTATGAAGAATGATGGATGATGCAGGAAAGTTTCTTTGGAAGCACTTCTGATATTGTGCAATGCACTTGGGGGTCAGCCACACTTGACTGATGCGTGATTTATCTGACGTCCCTGCCACTTCCCGAGATAAAGCTGCTGTTTTATCAAAAATGCCAGCAACTGTGATTTAGAATTTATAAACCTCCATTTTCAAATAATTGTTCTGATTACTTTCTGCTTTGGCAATAAAATGATAAAGGTAATTGCACACAAATGTGAGATAGCACCAAAATACAATAAAATTAACCTGAATTAGCTTGACTTGTCGATGAGAAGTATTTATGAAATGTAGTGTTGCAATAAGGGAGGAAGAGTGATATTATAGCTGGAAGGTGAGTTATTGCCTTAATGTAATACTCTTTGAAATTTAAAAAAGAGACTGTTACTGTTGCGGGTGATTGTGCTTTTGAAATTAAGTTGAAGTGATTCTTATAATTGGCAACAATAATGCATTTTGAAGGTAATATCTTTTATTGTGTTATGCCTAGTTGCATTACCTTTTATTTAGCGGTTTCTGGCTTCAGCTTTTCAAATACTCAGGTAGAAGCAGACTTGGAATTCTGTCGGATCCTAGGGCTCGAATGTTTTATTCTCTTTGTAGCAGTGCCCCTTGTCTGAATGTTACAGACTTTTTTTTTTTTTCAAATTGTTTACGTACCAAAGGTTAAATATTCTAGTTAGTTAATTTTTAAAAAAAAACTTTAAGGAAGGTTTTAGAAATGTATTTTGTTTCCCTGTCTTTGTGTGTGCACTGGGGTTTCCTCATTGAAGTCTCATGGTTCTTAACATAGCAGATCCAGTGGTCCTTTTCAACAGACGCAGTTTATAACCTTCTTTTTACATTCCTGAAATGAAATTCATGGATAATAGCTACTTATATATACTACTAAAAAACTTAAAGTAGGAAAAGAACAGTGATTTATAATAAAATCATATGCATTCAGAACAGGAATGCTTGGGGCGGGACTATGCTAGCAGACAGAATGAAGCAACCAGGTGTTTGTACCTGGAACACAGCTGCTACCAATGGAAACCAGGACAGTCTTGTTTAGTGGACATTCATCATCTGATCACCACTGACATTAGTGACATAATTTTTCCAAAATGGTGGAAAACTTTTTGTAAAGTTCCAGAGAAAATAAAGTCCATCTTTCTGTTGAGTTACAGGGTAGTTGCATTCCCAGAAAGCCCTGTGTGCAGTAAAATGTGTAAAAGATTTTGTCTTTACATGTTACATGGAGTTATGCTTTAGGGTCTGAATAATTTTAGACTTGAATGTGCTGCAAGACATTTGAAAGTGACAGGGGATACAGGACAGCACTCTTGTTTGGGATGGTCCCACGTATCCCAGAGCACTCTGTGTTCCTGATTCCCCCCATTTCAGTGTGGATAGCTCCCACCGTCATTGTCACAACCAAAATTACCGTCAGATTTTCAGTACCCCCTCGCTTGTTGAAAAGGACTGGAGAAGACTGTTTATAGAGAATCCGACACCAGCCGGGTTACGACTGGGTCAGGAACTGCCTAGCGCCTCCTGCGAGGGCTGCCTGCACCCTCACACGTGCCGCTGTAGGAGGCCGCGGTTTTGGCTCCTGGTGTTTCCTGGGTGTCCGTTTCCAAGTGGATGGGGAGAGAGACGTCCCCCCAGCAGAGAGTCCTGGAGGACGTAATCGGTTGTACCGTAGCACCGTCTGCCGCCACGAGGACCTGACTTTGTCTAGTCCAGGTTTATGTGAGTGTGGTGGATATTCTTTTCCTTTATTTTTCTGACTTGTTTGGTAATAAATTTTCTAGTGTTGGTAATTTGTACAGCGTCTAGCAAAGATGGACGTTTGGAAGCTATGGCCAACTTCGCAGAGTAACACAGACTTAAAATTGCCGTATGTGTGTCTCCTCCTGTGGATTTTGGGAGGAGAGCAGGGATCTGCTGTTTTCCTAAAGAGAATGAAGTGTTGGGAAGGAATATGCCCAGTAAAAATAGAACTCCTGGGAGTTTTTTTCAGAAAAAAATCAGTGGAATTTAGAAAATTGAAGTGAAACAAGATTTTGTGGTAGCTAAATATCTTTTGTAACCTCCCCCACCCCACTTTTATTTTCTAGGCTTTTGGTAAACTGTGTACTATTATAATAGCCTATTAGGCTCTTCTGGTTTAGATGAAAGTGAAAACCTAATAAAGGCTTTGTGATTAGCCTAGCATGCATTTCTGTGCTCAAACATAGGACTGCTAACATATAGCAAATATCAGCTTGTTTTATTACTATGTAATACATATAAAAGTAAAAATGGAGTATTCCTTTTTCTTAACATTTTACATAAGGCTGCATTTTAGGGGTTGTGAATTATCGTGGAGCTCAGCCACATGGTGACTGTCTCGCTGTGGGTACATTCTAGTTGGTCTTTTATTTCTTTAAAAATAGTTGAGTTTTGTCTGCATCTGATACATCCAGTATCTCAACTCAAGTGTTTGTGGGTCTGCTACATTTTTTTCTTGTTCTTGCTCATGGTGTCTTACTTGCATGTGTGCCTGGTTCTTTGATTATGCTGGACGTTATATTTGAGACACTATTCATTATGTGTAAGGAGTGTGAAGCATGAGGTGATTGTGCTTGTCCCTGGAGTAGTTTTGGTCACCAGCAGTTCTCTGAATCGCCCAGGTGGCCGGGAACTGGGATCTGGCAGAGTGGCCTCTGCTGTTTTTCAGTCACTAGTTTTTTGTGGTATTTGCTCACTTGGCCAGTGGTTCTCAATGGCGGTGACTTTGCACACCAGGGGAAGTCTGTCACTGGAGACATCTGGGGCTGTCACAACGAAGGGGGTGCTACTGGCATTCAGCAGGTAGAGGCCAGGGATGCCGGTAAAGATCCCACTACACGAAGGACTGTCCCCCCAGCAGAGTTCTCTGAGCCCCGTGTCGGCACTGCCACGGCTGAGACCGTTGGTTGTTCTCTCTGTAGAACTGGTTCAGAGCCAGCTGGCCCCTGCGCCACCCACTTTCATCAGTGGCACCCCCCCTCCTCGTTCCTATGCACCCCACCCCCGTCCCCATCCCGCACAGCAAAATAGTTTTCTCCTTCTCTGGGTTTTTAGGGATCCCTTGTCTCCCATTCCCTCTGCAGCCACTTGGGGCAGGTCACTCGGTCTGCTGGCTCCACAAGGATGCCTGAGCGCCACCTGCATTCTTGGGCTCAGCCTGACGCCGGCCTCCCTGCTGTCGGGGGCTTCCAAGCTCTGAGCCTCCAGGTCCCAGCCAGCCCTGTTGTTTCCTCCTCTTTCATCTTCCTCAATCTGCTCCGTCCCAGTGTCTACATGCTGTTTGTAGAGCTACAGGCTCCATGTTCTTCTTTTCTCTGTGTCTTGGCATAGTTCATTTTTTTCCACTTACAAATAAACACCTTCTACCCCCTTTGAACTCCTACCCATCTTCCAAAACTCCTCCCATGAAACTTTTCTTGGCACTTGAATTTAGATGTCTTGTTCTTTAGGAAATCTCTGAACTCTCTCTGGGTCTTTTTTAGATCAACACAATGTAGTTAAGGGTATGGGCCCTGCAGCCAGACTGAGTAGGATTCAGCCTTCACTATGCCACTTAGTGGCTGTGTGTCTGTGACCAGGTTGCTTGAGATCCCCAAAGGCTCAGTTTCCCTGTCTCTAACATGGGGGTTCTAGTTTGCAGGGTGACAGTGGAGAACGAGGCGAGAATACGCCCGTGTGGACCCACTGGGGCAGGGCACCTGTGATGGGGGCTGGCTAGTGCTGAGTCGTCTCTGCGGGCCCTCGGGACAATGCCCTTGGAGCCAGCCCTGCCAGGGGTGGCCTTTGCTGTAGTCTCTGCGTTTATCCCACGTCCTTGGGCAGGGAGCTCAGTGCTTATTTTTGTTTCAGGTACAGGGGCGCAAATTTGAAGCCTCCCCACCTGGCTGCGTGTAGGTGGAGGATGGTGCCTTTGGGGAGGGTCTTGTCTGAGTAGCCCAGACATTTCCCGGGTGGCTCGAGGCCTCCTGGCACGGAGCATCCCAGGGCACCCCAAGGAATGATGGCCCGGCTGGAGGAGTCGGGTTTCCAGTCCCTGTCTGAGGAAGGTCCAGATGAGCTGGGGACATGGGTGCCCCCAGAATGAGCCCCAGTAAGCAGGAAGTCTGGGTTCGGCGCCGGGGGAGGAAAGTCCTGTGAGGGCTGGGATGGGGATTTATGGCCCGTGCCGCTGGAAGCAGCTCGCCGAGCCTCTGGTGAGTGGGCCAAAATGACAGATGGTTTCTGGGCAACTTTTTATTGTCCAGCCTCGCGCTGTATTTCTTTCGAGCGTGGCTGTGCTTGCTAGTGTCTTGATTGTATTAGTTACTCGCAAGATGGAGAAACCTTTCAGTCCCCCAAAATAAATATGGATCTGCTTTCAATACATTTTATCTGTTAAACTTCAGCAGCTGGGAGACAAAAAATAGCTTTTCTTTTTATTCTACCATGGGCTTTTAGGGTTTAAATCCGAGATAAAACACTTACTAAACCACCAGACCCTGGGCGGGGTGTTGAGTCCTTTGCAGGGAGGTGATGCCTTCTGTTCTGTGAAGGTTTTGTTGCTGAGGAGTCCCCATTTCCTTCTCTCACCAAGTTTGCTTTCTCTTCTGGGTGAGGCTCCTTCAAGTTTTGGGAGCTCTCGGTCAGCCCAGTGGCACTTCCCAGCCTGTGTGCCCGGCCTGTGGGAGGACAGAGCAGGGGGAGGGCCAGGGACGCTGCAGTGCACAAAGTCCTCTTCCAGAGGGTCCAACGGCCACACCCCGTCTGGCCCACCTCAGGAGCCCCAAGCAGAGACAGCAGTGCCCAACCTGGTGACCCGTAGGGAGCATCGCGCATGGGCCGGTTCTGGAAGGTGCAGAGGGAGGTTGTGTGTGCAAGGGTGTGGCAGAGGACGGAGGGCGGGAGGTGGCAGGGCTGGAAAACTGGAAGGGACCTGGGTGATCTTCGCATCAGACACTGAGGTGAGGGGGTGCTGACCTCTGGCACAGAACGGATTTAGCCAATTCGGGAAACCAAGTTGAATAGCCATCTCAGGCCGAATTGCTTGCTTGATTGAAAACAGCAAAGGTTATATTTTCTGTCATGAAGAAGGTTCGTGGATATTGCTGATTACTTATTTCAAAGGCATAATCAATAAAGTGAAATTCAGTAAAATCAAATAATTTGGTCAATTATTTCAAGGAAGTAGTTCTGAGGGGCTTTGATTTATCAAGGCCATTGTGTGATTTCAGTGTGAGGCCAAGAGTTCTTGCCTGTCATTTGGCTTCACGAGAGTTCTGTTTGTTTTTTCCTTTTGGGTTGAAATTTTACCTTTCCTATATGAGATGTTTATTATTGCTACTCAAAAGGGTCTGGAATATATATTGCTTTAAGCTGTGGGATAAAGTTCCCCTCATGATGGTTTAATTTTTATTGCGTTCCCATGGTGTGTGCACCGTTGTTCACATGACACACACGACAGCGTCTGCCCCTCGAGACCACATTCAAAATTGCATCTTCCGCACACATCACACGCCCATACGAGTCCCCGATTCCTTCATGTTGGAGCTTTCTCTTTTTGTTTGCCTCGCACATTAATATTTCTTTGTCCTCGTGTGCTGTTTCTGTAGAAAAAGATGTGCTTTACCAAGTAAATAATTTACAGTAATGGTAGTTAATTATTTTAGTTCCAAGTTGTTTAGAATTGGTAGCATTACTAACACTTCAGCTAAAATTCTACTATAGGATGATTGAGAGGTGCTATATTTAAGTGTGTTTTCCAGTTTAACCAGAGGTGACTTTAGACAAGGAATTCTGCTCTGCCAGACAATTTATTTCTCTAAGTATTATCAGTTTAGCTTTTTCATGGTTATATGTGATTCTGGGCTACAGCGTTTGCTTGGTTCATTGAAATCTATATATGTAATAGGTTTTACAAAATCTAACTTCTGGGTATTAAAAAGCTTTTCCTGCCTCCCAGCTTTTGAGAAAAGTCTCATGAAACAGTATGACACTAAATCGCTCCAGAGCCGAGTGAAGAGGCAGCGGCAGGCGGCTTGGGTGCTCCTGCTTGGGGAAGCCGTGTCCCAGGGGATGGGCGAAATCCCGGAGCTTCGGTTGGCAGAGGAGCCTGAGGCCCTTGCTGCCCTCTCCAGGCACAGATTGCATGGGGGCGTGCAGGGCCACACCTTGCCAGGCGTGCGTGCCGTGTCCAGAGGGGACCCTGAGCAGCCCAGCTTGTCCCCTCAGCGCTGCCCTCTGCCCAGTGAGCCCCCATCCCTGCCCTCTGGGAGGACCGTGGGTACTGGAGGGACACCAGCAGTTGCAAAGTGGGGGGCATCTAAGAAAAGGCAGTTTTGATATGAAGCACCACAGAGAGGGTTCCTTGGAGAATGTTATTGGGTATTTCATAGAGGCTAAAATATAACATAGTTGTCCAAAATATGTGGTTTTGTAGGACACCATATGCCTTGGAGGAAATACTGGGATTGATGTGTGAGAATGGGTGAAACGGTGGAAGATGTCAAACCAGTTCTGTGTCATCCTGCCTGTGCCCACTCTCGGGAGTGAGGAGGCACGTGCTGGCCCAGGGGTGGGCCCTCCCCAGTGCCTCTTGCATCCAGAGCCTCTGCCAAGCAAGGGGTGGGTGCAAAGGAAGAGGGGGGACCTCACCTCCCCAAGTCACTGCAGTGCAGGACTGAATCACTGAGTCACTGCCTGGTGGTAGGAACACAGTGAGGGCTGCAGTTGTCTTTCAGGAAAAGGTTTTGGTAGATGGAAAAGTACGATGAGAACCACATGTCTTGGGGACAACACTGGCGTTCATGGGTGAGAATGGATGAAATAGTGGCTGTATTGGAAATGTGGTTGACAGATCTAAAGTTCTGTCATGCATCAGATGCTTGCCGGTTATTTCGGTTGGTTTATAATTTTGTCGATCTCTATCAGATATATGCCAAGGAAGCATTCTAGAAGGTTTATAAGAGTGTACATATTGATAAAAATGAAAAATTCATAAGAAATAGATGAGGGGGTTAGGTACAGAATAAAGGCATGAAACTAAAGCCAATATTCCAAATGCGTGACGCACGTGTTCTATAAAGCTGAGGTCCCCAACCCCTGGGTCACGGACCAGTACGGGTCTGTAGCCTGTTAGGAACCGGGCCACACAGCAGGAGGTGGGGGAGCGAGTGAGCAAAGCCTCATCTGCATTTGCAGCCGCTCCGCATCACTCGCATCACTGCATAAGCCTCCCTCCTGTCAGATCAGCGGAGGCGTTAGATACTCGTAGGAGCGGGAACCCTACTGTACACTGCGCATGCGAGGGGTCTAGGCTGCGGCTCCTTATGAGAATCTAATGCCTGATGATCTGGGCTGGAGCAGAGGTGGTGATGCCAGTGCTGGGGAGCGGCTCAAATACCGATTATCATTAGCAGAGAGGTTTGACTCCACAATAAATGTAACGCGCTTGAATCATCCCAAAACCATCTTCCCCGTCCATGGAAAAATTGTCCTCTATGAAACCAGTCCCTGGTGCCAAAAAGGTTGGGGACAGCTACTTAAAGCTTCTCAGAATAGGCCAGGAATTAAGCAGAGAGCTTCTTAGTGGCCAGAGCAGTGACCACTAAGGCATCCAAATTAATTGCTTTAAGCTATCACTGAGGTTTTAGTTTGTATATTTTCTTTAACAAAACCATAATTCACCTGGATGTCAGTTTTTTAGAGTGTGATGGAAACCTTCCCAGGGATATTTGGGGATCAGAGAGGGGCTCAGCATGGACAAAGGACAGAGCTGTCGATGGATTAGTGGGAGCCAGGGAGCTCCCTGGAGAGGGACGAGAACGCAGCCCTACCTGTGCAGTGCTGGGGCCCATTCAGAGCCGAGCCTGGGCTCCTGCTCTGTCTGAATGTGCACATTCACAGGCCCCGGGATGGCCTCCCTGCAGGCAGTGGTGCCTCCTGGGGGTGCCTTCCTCCCCGGGGTGGTCCCTCGCTCTTCACTGGGTCTGGCTGTTGTCTTCCCAAGTCAAGGGTATTAAAGCCGTCTGGCTCAGGGCTCAGTCCTGGGTGTGCGGCTGGCTGAGAAGGGCAGTGAATTCCATTTACTGCGTGTCTGCGCTGCAGATTCAGGAAGCTAGAGACAGGGAAGCAGAAAGGAACAGGCCTCGGTTCCGTCCTTGCACACTCGCAGAGCAGGGGCAGCTGGGGGTTGGCGCCATCCCCAAATTTCATTCCCTTGAGCTATCATTCGCTCAGCTATCACAATTTCATGTGTTTATGGGCTGCCTGTAGTGTTGCTTATTCATGATTTCTTTATATCAACTTTTTTTTTTGCAGACAGGGTATTGCTCTGTCTCTGGGGTCAGCCTAGCTCACTGCAACCTCAAACTCCAGGCTCAAGTGATGCTCCTGCCTCAGCCTCCCGAGTAGCTAGGACTACAGGCACACATCACCACACCTGGCTAATTTTTGTATTCTTTGTATAGACAGAGTCTTGCTTTTGCTCAGGCTGGTCTCGAACTCCTGGCCTCAAGCAATGCTTCCGCCTTAGCTTCCCAAAGTACTGGGATTACAGGTATGAGCCACCTCGCCCGGCCTTTATCAGCTTATTTTTAATTTTAACACCTGCTTTAGCTTTGTCCTAAGGAATTCCAGTGAAAACAAGTGTTTGATATGCTCATTTTATTTTTTATGTCACAAATTAATTTAAGTCCATAATTAACAATCTAGCATCTAAATTAATCTCACTGCTAGTGGCATGTTCAACACTCTAGAGTCAAACCACCCCCTCCCCATGACTTACCCACCATGCACCTCTAGAAAATTCCCTGTCATGTCTTTGAGCTTCAGGTTTTTCGTTATCAGAGAAATGGACTGTGCCTGATTCACAGGACTCTTGCAAGGAGTAGAAGGGAAGCGTGTCCGTGCGTGGCACACGGGAAATGAGGTCATCGTCAGCAAACAGCTCTTACTAGTAAACTGTTATCAAGTTGAGTTGTGGCTTAGTGATGCAGTTTAATAATTTTTATACTAAGTGTTGGGGGGATAAGGAGAAATTGGGACCCCTACGCATTGGAAGGAATGGAAAATGGTGCGGCTGCTGTGGAAAACAGTTTGGAGGTTCCTTAAAACATTAAACACAGAGTTCGTATACCGTCCAGCAATTCCACCCCTGGGTGTGCATCCAAAAGAACTGAACACAGGGTCTCCAGTAGACATGTGTGTAGCCAAGTTTGTGGCAGCATTATTCACAGTAGCCAAAAGGAAGAAGCAATGTGAGTCCCCACGGGTGGATGAGTGAATAAACAAAATGTAGTATGCCCATGCAGTGGGATGTCATTTAGCCTTAAAAAGAAAGGGAATCACTCTGGGAGGCCATGGCGGGAGGATCGCTTGAGCTCGTGAATTCAAGACCAGCCTGAGCAAGAGTGAGACCCCATCTCTAACAAAAAAAAAAAAAAAAAGGAAGGGACTTCTGACACACACCACGATGTGGATGAACCCTGAAGACACTATACTAAGTGAAATAAGCCAGTCACAAAAGGACAAACACTCTATAAGTCCACTTGTATGAAGTCCCCAGAATAGGCAGATTCAGAGACAGAAGGTAGAAGGGTGGGTGCCAGGGGCTGGAGGGAGGGGGCACCTCTTGCTAATGGTGGCAGAGCTTTTGCTGGAGACAGTGAGAAAATTTTGGGTAAAAATAGAGGTGACAGCTGGACAACATTGTGAATGTATTTAATGCCACTGAATTGTATACTTACAAAATAAGCAACATAAATATTATATGTATTTTGCCACAATTTAAAAAAGTGTATTCAGTAACTTTTAAACGAAAGGAACGTCCAGGATGTAGTCTCCAATGCCCCTGGTCATCTGGCAGCAGCGTGGCCCCGAGTCTCTGTCTCAGGGCAGGTGTCTGGACCGGCGCCTCTGAGCAGAAGGGCCCTGGAAGGGCAGTGCCGGGACCCGCAGGCATTCCTGACACTTTATCCTGGCCTTCAGGGTTCAGGGCAGGAAAACAAGGAGCACTGAACGATCTCAACTGCTGAAGCACACGCTAAAACCAGGAAGGTGACCATGCAGTGAGTTTTATGCGCACTGTCCTCGTGACCTTGGTGAAGCATCTGAGAGGTTTCTGCCTTCCAGACGGCGCCTCCGAACTCCGACTGTTGACCCTCGCCTTGTGCCCACCGTACAGCAGCGTGTGGCAAGGCCCGTGGGCAGTCTTGCAGAAATGGGGAAAGTGGCAGAATCTTTTCTTTAAAAAGTTTAAAAACAGATATTTAATGTTAGTTTGCTCGCTAATAAGTTAGGTTCTTAGAGTTTAAAGAAGTATTTAATTATCAAAGCTTTTGACAGCCAGGATTTTTCTTCTAATTCAAGCTACCTTTGAAATTAACATCTCAGATCTATGATATTTTCATCTCTGAATGTTGTTTGAAGAATTCATTCTTCTCTAATTTAGATAAAATGTACCTACTAAATTTTGTAATAACATTCTCAAAGTTTTACATTTTCGTTAGTGTTTGAAAATATACTATAGAGGTTTTACTCATGGTAGTGAGAATATATCAATATGAGAGAGATATGATTACATCAATCAATTATTTGAACAAAGATTGGGTAATGCTAACATATAATTTTGTAATAATCCATATTTCCAAGGAAAAATATTTGCATAATACTTTGTCATTATGTCATTTGTTTTTATTGCGGTCTTTGTTTTTATTGAAACATAGATTCTGTGTATCAATGTAACTTTTATGTATATCTTCCCCGTGTATATAACAAATATCTCAAATCAAATAACTTGAGGCAAAAATGATTTTTCTATATTAAACATTAAATTTTCATTTACTAAAATTCCTCCTGGTTGAATCTGATACCTTTATTCTTTTTTGTGTACGGTGAGTGCTATGGTCTGAATGTCTGTGTCCCCCCAGAATTCTTACGTTGACACCTAACCCCCAAGGTGATGGTCTTAAGAGTTGAGGCCTTTGGGAGGTGATTAGGTTAGTGCTCTTGCAAAAGAGACTCCAGAGAGGGGTCCTTTCCCCTATGTGAGGGCACAGTGAGAAGGCACTGTCTGGGAGACAGTGGGCCCTCGCCAGGCACGAATCTGCCAGAGCCTTGATCTTGGACTTCCTGCCTCCAGGACTGTGGGAAATGAATGCCACCCAGTCTATGGCATTTTCTTTTGTCAGCCCGGACAGGCTAAGAGAGTGAGCACATCCACCCAGAGGTGGCCCATGCCCATCTCTCGCCACCAGCATCAGGACTGGTGGCAGCACTGCAGACCTTCTGGAGCTGCGTTGGACGTCAGGGTCCTCTGGCTCCCGGCTGCACCCTGCACACTGACAGGGCCAAAGGGAAAGTGTTTGTCTGCCCCTTCTCTGCCACTCAGCTCCCTGCAGGGGCTGGGGGCAGGGAGGAGGGCACAGTTCAGGAACAGAGGGGGAAGCAGACTCAGACACCTGCGATGACCATCCAGCGGCATGGCCACCTGCAGACGCAGCACGGCCCGTGGTCTGCTGAGAGGAGACTCCCCACTCGCTGAGGCCCCTCAGGAGTGGCAGCCGTGGGCCTGGGGGCTCCGTGTGCCTTGGGAGCTCTCAGTCCAGCCGGGACGTGGTTAGAACAGGGCACTGTGCAGTGTTGGCCATTCTGTTTAGGTCGTTCCAGGGTTGGAGGGTTCCTGAGAGGGCTCGTTGAAGAGCCGTCTCCTCTAGATAAAATGTGCAGCTTGCCTGGGCTGGGGGTCTCATTGCATTACTTTATAGCCGCGCATTTAAGTTGGCTCATTAAAGGGCAAGTTGGTGCTCTAGTTAGAGCTGCTGTCCCCAGACAGAACGTGTCTTGCGTGTTTGTGGGTGAGGGCGTGGGCTGCCATGCATGCAGACTCTGCCTCTCGTCCAGTGCGGGGACCTTCAGATGTGGCCATCACTTACCCCTGAGTTTGAGACCTTGACATCCTGAACCCTCATGACAGTGGCATGACCTCAGAGGGTAAAATCCAGTGTGCGTGGGGGCGGGGTATGGATCCTAAAGCAGGTATACCTTGCAGGAGGAGCAGTTACCTGTGTTGGCAAGGTAACTTCTGCAAGTCAGGTACATTCTTCCAAATATGCATTTGAGTGTCTCTGCTTACTACTAAGTACCCACAGCAAATGAAAAGAGCAAAACAGACTTTCCTTGAAGGGTTTGTTTTATTTTTTATTTTACTTTAGTTAATGAGTGATGAGCATCCAGAGACCAGGATCTTCTCCAACGTAGTCTTTGAACTTTAACTCCGTGTCCTCCTGTCTGCAGTTTGGGTGTGAGCAGCCTAACTCGGGGCTGGTTCCGAGCTTAATCTTCCAAGGAAGAGCTCGTGACGGTTTTTATATTAGTTCTTTAAATATTTTATTGTAAGTTCGTCTCCTCCCAGCCCCTCTTGCTATTTTTATTGCTCCATTTGAAGTTGTAGCCAATAGCCCAGGCTCCTCTGGCTTTGATGTCCGCGTCGTGGGTGAGAGCTCGCCACAACCCACAGCCAGCTCTGCGTGTGTTGCCATAGAGAAGCACGTTCGTCACTGAAACGTCCAAATGGGGAATTCCTTGCAGAGGCTGTGGCTGCCTCGGTGACATGTGCAGGGCTGAACAGAGCAGAGTTCGCGGGTGGGGGCCGTGCTGACGTCACCGTGGCAGGGGGGATGGGTACAGGCATGCCCCGCTTCTCTTATGGTGCTTCCGAAATCCGATGGGAATAACATGTTGCCGTGCGATGAGCGAACAGGTGAGACCCTGGCTGGACCTGAGTGACCTGCTACGGACGCAGAATCGAAATTGGGCAGCAAGTTTCTTTCCCTTCCCAGACAGGGTAAAGTATTCCTCTTATATGGAAATCCACTACTTTAAACTTTGATCAGATTAATTTTAATAAAAAGCTTGAATCAATATGAAACAACTTGGGAAAACAGCTGACCCTCCCTTTGCCCCCAATAGTGTTTTACAAATTCAAGTCCAATATTTCTTGCTTCTAATCATACCAAAGAAACAACATCCTTGGTGCTTACTCATCTTTCCTTTTGGAAACTCAACCAGATTTTACTCTTAGTTTGATGGGTCACTAGTATCATATGCACCCACAGCAGGAATGGAAATCAGCCACCAGTGACAGTGGAGACCTTTGAAGATTTATGAAGCCACAAAATGTAAATACCAAGTATACAGAATGTTGGGGCAGAAATGTAGGCCGTTCCACCCTGAGTGCGTTGGTGTTCGACTTTGGTGAAAATAAAGTGGAGTCTATTTAGCATTCAGCTTTCTGGAGAGCCGTACCTCCTACCTGAGCTTTAGGAGGTGACAACTCTGTGCTTTGAGTTTGTGGGCAGCGACGTCTTAGGGTCTCTGCGGTGATTGGGTGCCTGGAGCTTGGGTCGGGGTGTTTCTGGCACCCCACCTCTCGTGGCTCCTGAACATCCAGGGGCAACTTCCCAAAGGGACTTTTCAAATACCTTCTGATGGCCTCCAGCTCTGCTTTGGTGGGACAGTGTGGACCCCCTTAGTGTATTAACAATAGTGGGGGGTGGGTACATCATAAGGAAATGTGTGTCTGGCACCCTGGAAAGCCAGATGCCAGCCTCAGAGGGGGCCACGGCGCACCACGAATCTTCTCAGCGTCCACCTGCTGCCGCATCACCCCTGCTCTGTGACCTGCCCACTGCATCCCTGCTTCTTCATGACTCTGTTGCTGAATGATTGCCACTTACAGGAGACGCACTTGGCTATGCCAGCAACTCTCTCTACCTCAGTTTACCTTTTGGCCGCTCAGTGCCCCGTCGTTGTACCATGTTATAGTTCACCCGAGGGAGCGGTGTCCAAACCTCGCACACGGGCTGGGGTTGACCTTTCTCAGGAGGCTTCCTGCTCGTGGGGTGGCCTGTGAGGGTGCCCAGTGCTCTCTTGCTGGCCGTCTCCTTAGTCTGCACCGTCTTCCTGCCACAGAGGAGGAAACGGGCCAAGGGAGGCCCACGTATGCTCAGGGTGGCCTGAGACCCACACTGGGCTTTCTCTCTCCAAGCCCTTTCTCTCTCCCACTGCAACCCCAGGGAAAGCATAGTCCCAAATTTAACGACAGTGCCACAGTCCAGGATAGTAATTGAAGGTGTATTTTCCTTTGGGCTTCCCACAAAAGTTTTCCTCCAGTTTCCTAATGGGGTGGATTGTTTCTTTGTCACCTGCAATGAGACTGGGACCTTGTTCAGAGCATGCGTTAGCAGATGCTCTATGACTCGGGCACACTCCCTGCTGGCCTTATGTAGAGATATTTCACGTCTCTGAGGGCTCACAGCAGAGAGCGTCCCATTGGAAAGGGTGCGTGCCGTTGTCCTGCATGAGGGCCACATGGGCTGCCACCCTCACGTGGTCACCAGTGTGTCCAGCACCAGTATCCTGGCTCGATATTCTGCCTGTAATGATAGAAGACAAAATTTTCTCTTCTCTGAAATTTACCACCTTCCTTGGGCAGCATTTCACTGTGTACTTCCCTGATGGATGAAATACGTGAAATTATTTTTACAAATTTCAAAGTGTCAGACACACATGGAAAAGTGCTAATTACCTGTACACACACACAGCTGATCCTGGACCACCAAGGATCTGACCTGTGCGAGTCCATGTATGTGTGGCTTTTCTCCTGCCTCTGCCACCCGAGACAGCAAGACCAGCGCTGCTGCCTCCTCCCCCTCCTTAGCCCACCCACTGTGTGAAGAGGACGAGGATGAAGACCTTCATCACGATCCACTTCCACTTAATGAATAGCAAATGCATTTTCTCTTCCTTGTGATTTTCTTTCTTTTCTCTAGTTTACTTTGTCATAAGAATACAGCGTACAACACACATAACATAAAAAATATGTGTTAATCGGCTGGTTATGTTACCCACAAGCCTTCTGGTTGGCAGTGGGCTTTTAGTAGTTAAGTTTATGGCGAGTCGAAAGTTATGTATGGATTTTGACTGCACGTGGGGTCAGCGCCCCACCCCTGCACTGCGCACTGTCCCTGTGCAGGTGTGTACGTCCCAGTGGGTATCGCGATTGCTCGAGTGCTTCGTCAAGGACGGTGGCTCTACACACCTGGCTGTGCCGGCAGCGGGAGGGGAGGACTGACTGGTTCTTTTTGCCCTTTCAGTGACTGTCCAGGAGACTGCGCCTGGAAGCCTTGTCCCCTGACAGGTCACTTCAAGAATAAAAAAACCTGGGCTATGATGTCATTTTTCTGTAAGCCCAGGACTGCTATAAATTATGTTTTATCTGTTGTAATTAAGACTTTGAGACTACTAAGCTGTCTTTGAGGGGAAGGACCTGTCCCTTTCTCCAGAGAAATAATTAATTGTTAGAGTATATGGTTTTTGAAGAATTTACTGTAAGATAAAAGACTGGTATTTTATTCTTGCATTTATTAGTATTTAATCAAATGGAAAGTGCACTTTCGGCCTGGAAATCTTGGCTTCAGCTGCAGGATTAGACTGAATTATTGTTTAAAGAGTAAAAGGTATAGAATTATATGTTCAAGTTATCAAGCCACTGATAGGTTTTGGGTTTAATGTAACTAATTTAGAACATAAAATTTCCTGCCGTGTGGACTGGAGCCTGGGGTTAATCGTTTGGAAGCAGGGCGCGTTCCCTCCGCCTTCGGCCTCGTGGTGAGCGTGGGCCTGTCCCGCCAGGAGCACCAGACCTTTCCGGAGCCCGGGGCCGCCCAGGCCCGGCGCACTCACGGCCGCCAGAGCGTGTCCGGAACATCAGGCTCTTCCGTCCGGGACACCAGGTCGTAAATCATCCCCCGCGTCTAACCCAGGAATCCTTCCCTGCAGAAGCACCGTGAAACTTGGTCTTTATTACAGGGAGAGAGGACTTCATTCTGTTGGCTCTCCGCGGTGCGAGGCTTAACGCTCAGCGTGGGGGTGCCGGCCTTGCTCTGTGTTAGCCGGACAGCAGTCCCCCTGCACCAGGACTTAGACAGTTCCAGGAAACTTTGGTGACAGCCTCTCTGTTGAGGCTGAGGTGCCAAGGACAGTGTGGGGGAGCCTCTGCCTATCATACAGTGTGCTCAGCAGAAGAGCAGGACTGGACCCGACAAAACCTGGGATGCTCTGACACTGATTTCCACAGGCCTGTGGACCAGAGCGGGCAGATTTTTCCTGAAATGGACCAGACAGTGAGCATTTCTGGCTGTGTGGCCATCCGGCCTGGCACAGGTCCTCACGCCTGCTGGCGTGGCACAAACACCGCTACAGACAAGGCGTAGACGAAAGAGCAGGGCTACCTTCCAGCAAAACTTGATTGTGTCACTGAAACTTGAGTGTCGTATCTGCACACAGCCTGAAACGTTTCCTTTGGTTCCCATCTCAATCTTGGAAAACCCACGTGGGACCTCTTCTGCACTCACGGCCCGTGGTGAGCTGGGCTTGCCCTGCGGCCTGTGACCCGAGATGGTTGTCAGGTGCCAGGGTGCCTGGCCCGACTCTGGGCACAGCCCTGCTGGACGCAGCGTGAGGGCCAGTTCTGACCTCAGGGTGTGGAGAGCTGTTACTGGGCTCGCTCGGGTCCCACACGTCATCGGTGTGACCTTCCAGCTCCAAGTGCCTTTTCTGCTTTAGGTTCCTCGTTTAGGAACTGAGGAGGCCACACCAGGCTGGGCACAGTGAGGAGATTTCAGTCCTTTGCTCCCAAGTTGTCCACGGTGGCCTCATGCAGGCTGGGTTGAGGGACACTCTGGACTCAGTGGCCTGTGGGCTAGAGCTGCCTGGCCTCACCGTGTCCCTGCAATTCAGAGACCTATAGTGTGAAGATGCGTGGCTGTCCCACCTCCCCGTTGGTGGACTGAAGGGACTTGGTGACCTCCTGTAGGAAGCGGAAGGCTCTGAGGCGTGTGCAGCCTCACCCGCACGCGGAGCAGAGGCTGCAGCTCCAGGAGGACATGCAGACTGCGTGTTGAGAGAGCTCCCTTCCGCTGAGGGTCCCGTTTGAAGATGGGGTCCACGTGCGCAGAGAGAAGCATGCCAGTGCTTGCCACGCTGGGGGCCACGGGAACTGCACCTGGAGGCCTTTGAGGGTTTGGGGGGAGACGGCCTGACCAGCGGCCTGGGACCCGCCCAGATACAGAAGGGCCTCGTGTGCTGGACTGAGCTGCCTGGACACTCTCGCGTGCTGTCGTGGAAGCCTGGGAGGTTGGAGTGAAAGGAAAGGAGCCATCAAGGCTGGTGGGTGCGGGTGAGTCTGCAGGGGTGGTTGGAGGGCACAGTAAATACCCCGTCCCAAAGGTGCTGCGTGCTCAGATCTTCGAGGGAAGCACGTTACTGGTTTGTAGAACGCAGAGTCAGAATCTAGGGTGGAGGAAGTGCTGCATTTGAGCCCCAGGATTCTGGCAGCCCCCTCGCTTCAAGGGGCAGGAAGTGTCTGTCAGCCTCCCCGAAAGCTACAGCTTTGTTCCCGTCCCTAGTGTGGGCATGTTTCCTGGGTGCTGCTAGAGATGGCTTTGAGGACATTGGTGGACGCCAGTTGTGGAATCTGAGTCTAGCAGTGTGTGCTGTGCCGTGTGAATCCGTGCAAGCAGGGCTCGCTGTCGAACGTGGAGACATGCCTTATAGTGAATCCCCAGTGTTAGCTAATTATAGCATTAAGTGAGTAACACAACACAAAAGCCGCATGTTCTTAATGTACAAATTCTATCCGTGCACAGGTGGAAAATTTTGTTAACTATTCATGACTTTCTTCCCGTGGCTTGATTGCAGACAAGCACATGATCCTCTGCTACCGCAGGTCCCTTCCTGGGCAGAGGTGACGTTAATCCCATCTTGCTGTCTGGAAGAGGCGTTTGAGGAGCGTCCCCCCGACCGCCGGGCCCGGCTTGCGCAGGAAGCTGCTCGGCCGCCGTGTGGAGGCTCTGAGCAGGATCCGCTGGCTTTGGCTGCTTTGCCTAATTGGAAAAGTTGATGTTTCCCTCAGATCTTCCCTCGTGTTCGAACATGTTACTTATTCTCTAAGAAGTCAGTTAAACTTTACCCAACTTTAGAGGCTGTAAAGAATGAGGTTATTTTCTGCCATGACATATTTAAGCTGAAGCTTCCCAGGACGTAACAGTTTTAAGAACTGACATTTCATTTTGAACGGCAGCCTGCCACCTCTTTACTCCTCATGACAAACTGTCACTGTGCAGCACAGTAGTTAGTTGGTTCCTGAAGTGCCAGAAAAGCTCTGCGCCGCAAGGAACCTGCTGTCGGCAGGGTGAGATGCACGGCCGGGGGGCCCCCACCAGCACCGAGGGGTGGCCCTGGGGACAGGGGTGAGCACCGGCCCGACCAGACCTGGGGGAGTTTTCCGTCCCTTCTGCAAGGCAGTTCGTGTTATCACTGGCATCAACACAGGAAGTTCTAGCAGGGGCAATTAAAAATGAGGGAAAACGTAGCATTTTCCTCAGATTTTTTTCCTTCACAGCAAATTATAAATGGATCGTTCCTGATCAAAGCTGGAGTTCGTATGCTAAAGTGCGGCATGAGAATGTTGTGTGGTCTGGGTGCCTTGGGCCTGGGCATCAGCACGGTGAGGTTTGCGGGGGGGTCTTGAGGCCCGAGGTGCTGGGAGAGCCGGGCCCCTGGCGTGGGGGGCACAGCTCCCCCGTCCACAGACCCGGGGCTCCTGCCACCTGGATTCTGTCTCTCTTTGACAGGTTTCAGGAATATGAAGGCTCTTCCCTTCTGATTTGTTCCTGTTATCAGAGGTTGGAGGGACGTCACTAGATTTTAAACAAAGCAGCCACCATGCTGTTGGCTTTTGGAAGGCAGGAGGGAAGGTCGCGTTGGTGTGCTGAGCCATGGTGCTGTGGCGTTTCTTACCTGGCAGGACACTGGCTAGATTCTTGGGACCGTGTCTGTCCATGACACGTTTGTCCAAGGCCAGGGGTCCAGGGTGAGGGCCAGGTTCCTCTGGTGGGTCTCATTGCCCTCCCGAGGCCGGGCTGGGTTCCTGCATCGCTGGATACCATCAGGTGTCTTGTGGCGGAAACATGTTCCGACAACCAGGTGTCCATTGTGAGCTGCGCTGAGGACAAGGTGTGAGTGAGAAGGTGCCCTGGCTCCTCCTGTGCCCGCAGAACCTGGGAGTGCAGAGAAGGCAAGTGGACAGCCACCTCCTACCACCAACAGAAGTTCCAGAGCTCCGGGGCCTGAGCCGGGCCCTCCACCACCCGTCCTCTCCCACCCCGACCTTCCCACCCCGACCTTCCCACCAGGCCTTCCCACTCCGACCTCTTTCTGAGGAGTGGACACCTTCTGGCATGTTCAGGTCCTACAGCCTGGTGGGCCTGTGGCTCTCAGAGCCTGGACGGCAGGTCGGGGTGAGTCCTGCCGATGTGCTTTGCTGTTCCCGGGCACGAGCTGGTCCTGACCTCGTGCGAGGGGTGGGCCGCAGCTCCGGCTGCTGTTTAGGGCTCCTGAGTAGCTGCTGCCATTCTTGCTGGACAGAGAGCCCCATGGTTTCGGTTGGGGGATTGTGGCAGCAGAGCGCTTTCTGCCAGATTCAGGATTCTTTGCTTCATTTCAAAATTCTGCTTACGAGTCTCTGGGTGCCTTGTTTTGCCCTCTGCATCATACATTTCTTATTGAAATCTGGGTTCATTCATTTTTGTAACCTGGTTTCCTCCGATGTGTGGGGTGGGTATTTTGGCTAGCAGAGTGGCATATTTTTTGTTAATGATAGTTTCTGCTGCACTAGGTTTCCAAACTTCCTATTCCAGGGAATTGCCAAAAAATGAGCAAAGCAAAGACAGTGCCTGAGAACAGTGGTTTTCCCATCTTTCTTTATAAGTCACTCCCTGAGTAGGGAGAAGTGACTTGCAGGTCCCGGGAATGAGGTTTGAGGCTGCTCACAGCAAGTCTCCTGTTTTACCTTAAAGAATTTGTGATTTTCCATTTTATCTGCATTTTGATAGAAAAATGTTTTCCTCCACATGATTAATTAGCTGAAGGTGCTCAGTGTTTGGCCTGTGCTGCGTCTCCTCCGGCCCACAGCGTATTCCCCTGTGCGTGTGCACACGTGGGTTTGCGTGTTTGTGTGCCTTCTGACACTAGGACAGTCGTTTCCTGGAATGTCTTTGTGTAGATTTGCCTCTGGGCTGCAGTGGCATGGTAAGTGGGAAAGCTTTTATGAAACCTTTTAAAGAAACAGGTAATAGTTACTGATAAGCTTCCAAAAAGACTTTTATAGGCCCTTCTTTATAGTGTCCTGGTATCACGGATCAGTTTTCAGTTAGATTCAGGGATTGTTTAGCTAAACTGTTGGAGTGGGTATGTGAGTGGTAGTTGTCATCTGGAAACATTTTTCAAAAGTGCTTGAAGTTCCAGGGGATTTTTTGAGCAATTTGTTAAAACCCTACACATATAAGTTTTCTGCAGTTTTCTCTATGTGTGATCTATCTCTTTTGTACACACACACACACACACACACACACACACACACAGAGCAGTTGTTTTAACTGCTTGATAACTAATTCCTGCTCAATTGTACAGAGTCTAAACTGAGCTTGAGCTTTGGAACAGAAAGCATTTATCTTTCTGCATTACTCCTATTTAGTTCGATATAGTGCCAACATGAAAAGTTGAGAAAGGAAAAACAGGTGTTATTTTAAATTTGATTTTCAAATGTAGACAGTGCAAGTTTATATCTAGAAATGGTCGTGTTAAAGAACAGCGAACAGGTTTCCTGAGATGTCCTGCTGCATCTCGGCTGCGATGCGCAGGCACCTGCACGTCCATTTTATAAGGTGCTGCACGATGCGTATTCAGATGACCATGCTGAGCTCTTTAATAAGACGCATGTGCCTGAGGTGCTTCTGGAACCTTGCTACAAAGGCTCCTTCCCCTCTGTCCCCAGCTCCCAGGGCTCTTGTCGTTAGAGTATCCATTACAACCAAAGCACCATCAATCAGAAAGGTGCTCTGCCATGCGGGCCATCTCCAGTGATGGTGGAATAATAAAAGCAGGCAACACCTCCTGTTCCAGGATCCCGTATCCCGGTGGTCAACGTGTAAGCCAAGACACGAGCAGGACACAGTATTTATGGAACATGCCTTCAGATGCATGCAGTCTTTTCATTTGAAAGCCTCGGTGCGTAATCCTGATGTGACATTTCTCCATTTGTATATGCATGTAGCCGGGTTCCCAGAGGTTTAGGAGAATCGTTTCCCTTTTGCTCAGTGGCTTGTGTGTCAGGGCCATGGCAGGAGGCTTTGTGGTGGTCGTGACACAACCTCTGGGTCCATTCTCAGTTTGACACTCCAGGTAACAGTGCCGGTTTTGTTCAGTGAAACCTTTTCAATCTGGTTGGACCCTTTTCGGTTGCTACAGTATAACGAACTGGGCCACGCTGTGACTGTCTTCTGTTGGGTGTGACCTGGCGGAGTTCCACTGGGGAGACCCAGGCGTAGCGGGCACTGCTGGCAGGGTCCTACCACGCGACGTCTACACTCGGCAGACGTCAAGCCCACCACTGCCTTCGCCCCCCTCCAGGGTCCAGGCTTATGATTAGATGATATGTGTAAAGTATTTTCTCTTTTCTAGGGTTTTGATATGTGGTTTTTTTTTTAATTAAAATATTCCCCTGTGCCTGATCTTGAGGTGCGCCAGGCGTGAGTCCTGACAACAAAAGGTGTGTCCCTAATGCTTTTTTCCTATTCCCTGTTTTCAAAACTAGTTTTCATTTCATAATGGATTTTTGGGGGGTCCTGAGGCCGTAGGATGGGGTGCGATGCCTTCCTCAGCCTCCCGCATCCCCAGCAGAAACACACCCAAAGCCCGACAGCCGGGGACCCTGGGGACCTTGTTTGTAAACTGCTTGTAAGGAGGCAGGCAATTTCTCCCTTTTAGCCTGTTTCTGAGCATTTTCATTGCACAGGATGCTGACAGTGGAAATGGTTAAAAGTGAAAGGTACAGAGCAGCGAAGATGGTTCTGGAAGGACGGTTTTTAGACATGTGCGGCAGGCCTGGAAAACTACCAGTGAAGGAAAAAGAAGACAGTTTGTCTCTGGGTCTCTTCCTTTTAATACAGTGGGAACTGGCCTCTGGCGCCAACTGCTTAATTCAGAACATTGTTATTTAAACGCCATTCATGTTAAAAGGGAGATGAAACGAATTTCACTTCATTTTTTCAGAGGTCTCCAAATAGCCATGAAAATCAATTTTTTTCTGCCACCAATTAATGTCAGCCACTCTTGCGGCTTTAGGTGGATGCCGTGGTGATGATGCCGGAGTGGCCCGCCAGGCTCCATGGCGCTGCCAGGCTGGAGCCCCGGCTTCTCACTGCGGGAGGGTCGGGAAGGGGGAAGCTGAGGGGGCCAGAGCTTGAAGCCCTTAAGTGCCTTGAGTGCAGCTGCCGTGTAATCCCGTGCATGCCGGTTAGGCAGACAGGACGGAGTCCAGCTAGCGCCTGCGTGTGTGTTGTACAATACTAAGACCGGGTGCTCCTAGGCATGCGGTTTCACAGGGGGTGCACATGCCCTCTTGCTGTTGTTGGTAAATAGTCCAAGAACGGGGCTGTTGGAGCCTCCTGAGGACCCTCTGGTCTAATTCTGGAAGTCCTAGACATTTGGGTCTGTTGTCCCCACATAGCTCTCTGTGGCCCCGTCCAGGCCAGCGCTGTGTTTGGCATTGTGGCCAGCTGGGCTGAGATGGTCTCGTTCCCCGGTGCCTTCCCATGCTGTTGAAGCCCCGCTTTTCTGGCCACCTGATTTCTGGCCTGTGTGGGTCCCTCCCGGTGTCTGTGACAGCCCCATTTGGTCTGCAGGCACCCCGGCCTCTTTGCCTGCCCGCGAGCACCAGGGGTCTGTGCCACACCTGCTGGCTCAGCTCTGGCTTCTCAGCGGACACACCTGCTTCTCCGAGTGGCATCGTCCATGACACGTTAGGACTTAGTGTTAAACCAGTCTTTGCTTTTGCCCGTGGAGAGACTCTGCGCCGGATGCTCTGGCTGCCTATGAGAACAAAAAGTTGTGTGCAGGTTTCTGTGGGGTCTCCAGTTCCCTTTCTGGCAGGTTGATGGGAAACGATGCTAAAGCCGCTGCTCCTCCCTGGCTGGCGCAGTGGCAGCGGTGGGTTATGGCTCATTGTCTTTGACCAGCAACGTTGGCTAATGGGCTTAAAAACCTGGAGGCTCCCCAGAAGGACAGCGCAGCCGGCCGCGTCCAGAAAGAGCTGGGCCGTCTGCACGGGCTCAGTCCGAGGCGAGATGGCTGCGGTGCATCGGCATGTTCAAATAGAGTGAGGTGGGTGGCATTTGGTCCTGTTTAAACTGTAGGCAAGTCTCAGGAATTAGCTCCTCACACATCACGTACCTCAAGGGCCAGCTTCTGGGATCTGCATAGAAAGTGGCAATCGTCCTTGTTCCTGCAGAAGTCAGACTCTGAACCCTTCAGTCACTCCTGCTGTACGCCGCTCCCCCTTGCCTGGTTCTTGGCGGGATTTGGATGGAGCCTCCCCGGTGCCCCCTGCACCCACCTCTGTGACCGACTAATTCCGTATGCTGTGGCTTCCGTGGCCCTTGCTGGTCAGGGGAGCTGGCTCTGAATGGGCGAGGGTGAGCCCGCACTTGGACTAGAGGCCCGTGCCATGGTGCTCCTCACTGGGACAGCACTGCAGGGTTCAGCGGGGTGTGCCAGAGCTCTGGGGTCCCTCTGGCCCCCCTCAGACATGGAGGAGCCGAGGTCCTTGGAAATTTGCTGGGTGAAGGTGCTCTTTGGTGCAGAGATGGTCACTCCAGGTCAGCGCATTTGTTTGGGCGACACCAGGCTGGGCTCCAAGCCCTTCTCTACTGTATTCTCCACTGATGGCCTCCCAAGTTGAGTCCCTTGTGGTCACAGCAGCCACTGGGACTGGGCCTGATGACCTTGGCAGCCCTTCTGCCCGAGCACCTGGCAGGGCTGAGCTGCCTGGTGGCACTCCAGGGTCTTGTTCCTTCCTCTTGTAGGGACATCCCTCCTTCCACTCCTGGCCCCTTCTCAGAGCACTGGATGTGTCCCCTCTGGCTGGTATTTGGACTGGGCTTGAGCTCGAGGTGCGGCCCACACAGGATGGAGCCCCAGGCCTGTCCGCCCATCACAGTCCATAGTGCACCACGCCCCGGGGCCGTCTCCAGTGAGACCCTCAGAACAGCGCTGCGAGGCAGTAGTCTTGGGAAGGGGAGTGGACACCTAATGTCTGACCAGTCCCCCAGTTGGGTGCTCCCTAGTCTGAACGTCTGCAGTGGGGCTGGGTCTCCTGCGAGGCTGATGTGGGTGAGCCCTTCCTCCGCTGGGGCCATCTCTGCACTGCTATTGATACTGGGCCAAGGCACCCGCTGGCTGGGCCCCAGTGCGGGCTCTGGGCCCCTGCCTGGGACCTGGGTTGGGAGCGGGTCACACAGAGGCAGGTGGCAGAGAGTATTGATGGTAGCTGTGACTGCCACATCCTGTTTCCAGGGGCAACAGTGGCAACAGTACCAGCTGCCACATCTCCTGTCCCTAGCCGTCCCACAGGTGTTTCCTGAGGCTCGATTTCGACTGGATTGGATTGTGGCCAGTCTTGTGGGCCTGCTTCTCCAGCCTTCCCAGAACTTCTGTGAGTTACAGAATAGCCTTCCAGTAAACTGCCTGTGTGCCCCAACTAGCAGGCTTGGTTTCTGCTGCTTGCCGTTAAGAGCCGCCTGATGCTGGTGCAGTGGTGTCACGTTCCCGACCTGAGTCCTGAGCCCCGGCCTGTCACGTTCCCGACCTGAGTCCCAAGCCCGGCCCCTGACTCCAGCTCTGCTGGACGCTCAGACAGCCCAGCCCAAACTGGGTTGTAGCATGGTGAACATGGTTCTGTGGCGAACTGCATTTGAGAGAGTGACACAAAAGCTGGCTTCTTACTGCAAGGCTGCCTGCAGCTTTTCACACATTGCCATGTGGGGCGAGTTTCCACGAAGTGCACAGTGCACCCCGGTTTCTCACTTCCCCCTAGAGCCCTGTTCTCTGAGCAGTATCTTCTGCGAACGCTCTGGGAACTGCTGTCCTGGTTGGCCTGGACAGTGGGCACAATGGGGACCCAGTCAACAAGTGTTTTATAAGCCCCTGTGCATGTTCCGCCTGCCGCCTGCCACCTGCAGGGGTCAGCGACTCACGCAACAGCCCCCTGCGTCTGCGAGCAGCTGGGGATGATGGGAAATGTTTGGAGGTGTCAGGGGCAGGCGGGGCCAGCTGATTGTGGCTCAGAGTAGTGGTGGCAGATGGGGAAGCTTTTGAAGAGTGGCAGGATTTTGATGCTTTGGATAAGATTTAGGGGAGAAAGGCAGGGTACTCCAGGTGACGAGATCAAAGGCAAAGGGCATTTGGTTAAAATATCGATGGCAGCGGGGAGATCCGCTGTCCCAGATCTGCCGGGGTGGCTCAGGGTCCCAAGTCTGTCACATGCAGCCCCTCCAGTCTCATGCTGACTTTGCCATGTGATGCCGTCTGTCCACCAGATAAAAACAGTGTGGCACGGAGTTCAAGTGACTTTCTCAAAGCAATGGACCAGGGGGTGGGGGGCCCGATGTCCACCTCCTGTCTTATCTGGTCCTGGCCCTGCCTGGTGAAGCAGAGGGCAGGTGGCTCCTTCCACAGGGCCCTCTCGGCCCTCTCAGGAAGCTCGGTTTTTATCTGCAGGCCATGGGGAGCCCTGGCAGGTGGGGGCTTAGGAGGATGTGTGGGCAGAGAGCCGCCCTGGCAGAGGCTGGGTTTCCCAGCAAATCCCAGATCCATTCCCTGGGGCGCTGGATGGAATCCGTGTCAAATCCCTGTCAATCTGCACAGAAAAGGGGATGTTGTGCAGGGCGGCTCAGGAGTCTGAGTGCTTAGGATGGAATCTGGGGCGTGAAGCCTCTGCAAAGCACCTGCGTGATTTGGGGGCCGCTGCCTGACCCCTTTAAGGAACACGGTTGCGCCGCTCTGTCCTGGCTGTTGGAAAGAGAGGCAGAGAACCAGAGCGTGGCATTAGAAGCCCAAAGAAAATGTTAACTGGGGTGGTGGTACTGGGTTTCACAGGACAGGAGATGCCAGGCAGGGAAGGGACATTCCAGTGGGGGTGCAGAGACACCTGAGGAACACCCACGGATTCGGGGCCACAGCTGTGCAGGGGCAGAGCAGGAAGGCACGAGCAGGGGCAGGCAGGCCAGAGAGTCAGCATTCTTGGTGTGGAGGACTGCACTGCCTCTGTCATAGCTGATCAGCCCTGCCGCTGCGGCACGGAAGCAGCAAGAGACTGTCACAAATGAGTGCAGCTGTGTTTCAATAAGACTTTAATTCACAGAAACAGGTGGTGAGCCAGCTTTGGCCCGTGGGCTCTAGTTTGCTGACCTGCACGCGCCCCTTGATGCGGTGAGCCTGTGCAGTGTCGGTCCATGTGAGCTCCGAGGGCTGCTGGTTGGGTGGGAGTGGGGAGAGCCCAGGTGCAACCGGGCCCTGAGAAAGGCCATGCCCACGTCGGGCAGACTCCACGAGGGCCTCCAGGTGAAGCTGCGGTGGTGGTAGGAGAGCGTGGGCGTAAGAGCTGGAAATAAAGAGGCCCAGTGCTGAGGACACCGGCGTGAGAGCGGCCGGGCGCGTGGAGGATTCCTGCGCGCAGGTGTGGTTTGAACAAGGCTGGAAGGGTCAGTGCTGCTGCTCTGCGGAGGCTACGTGGAGGAGGGCGTTTTTGCGGGTGACAGTTTTGGACAAGTTCATTCGAGGTACCTCTAGGACAAAGAAGTGGAGGCTGTGGGTATAGCCCGAATTCTGAGTCTCGGGTGAGGGGGGCTCTAGGCGTTTGCGTTTATCCTTGGCGTTGTGGTCAGACGTGGAAGATTGGGAAGCATCGGCACTAGGGTGACCAGCAGGGCAATGGACCCTCACTCCTCTCTCAGAATTGCAGGAGGAAATTGGGGGCTCAGTCTGGTCCAGGTAGTCACCCCCGTCACCATCCCCTTTCCTCCCCCTGAAGGAGAGTGGCTTTTGTAAAACACCAATTTGTCTAAACCTCATTACTGGCTTCTCGCTGCTCTTAATACACATTATTCTTTCCAGCCCTTGCTCTGTTGACCAAAATTAGCATCTAGTGAAATTGTTAACCTGGAGAAGACATCTGTAGGATAGATTTTGGGCGTTTGTACATTTCTTTGGATACAAACTAACCGTGCTTTCCACAGCGTGGGTGCTTCCTTCCCACCTAGCACCCCTCCCTCTGCCCTGTGTGAGTGCTGAGCTGACTCTCGCTGCGTTTCTGTGTCAGAGGTGCTTTATTCGTAGGCATACTTTATTCAAAATCAACGGGTTGTATTCTGTTTTCATTGTCTGGTAACTGATATTAAGGCCAGGTCACCTTAGTTTTAGGTATTGTTTAAAAGGAGCTCTACCAGCTCAGCTTCCTTCAGCTGTGCGTTGGTTAAGATAGATTAGAACAATCCGCATGTAGTAATTCAAGGGAATAGGAGGGTGTAATGTTGGCTGGTTGCTCTGGGTAACTGTGGTTAATTTTCTGTCGTCAAAGTAACTATATTGTAAAAATGACACATCATATAATTTCCAAGAACAAGGAAAAAGCTTTGCAGTAATCTATTTAGTCTTAATTGATGCTTCTCTTGTGATTTATGTGACCAAACTCTTCCACCTACACTTTATTTAATTTAAATGCTATTTCTGTTTAGGGACTTGGCAGAATGGACAAGACCTGCGAACTGAAACACAAAATGCTGGACAGCCCTTTGGGGAAGCTCGAGATAGCCGGCTGTGAGCAAGGCCTGCATGGGATATGGCTTCCCCGCGAGAAGACGCCCAGAGCTGAGTAAGTGTGAGCCTGTGGCGGTGCCCAGTGTGGCGTGCACTGATGCCGCACACGTGAACACGATAACCGTCTGTTTTGCATTGATCACGGGGGAACGTGTAGCCTCACACCACAGGCACAAGCATTACCCTCTCTCAGAACAGTCCGCTGCGATTGTTCTTGAATTTTCAGCCTCTGTGTGTGTTGCCCGGGAATCTTCCACCTCTGATTAGCCGCAGGGACGTAACCTTTCATTGGTAGCTCTGAGATGTCTGATTAACGTGCGCATTTACGGAGGGGTTGATTGCTTAGGGGTGTCGAACATTCGGCGTCTTCAAGGTATCTCTCTGAAAACGTGGAGACAGGGACGTGGGGGGGCTAATCCTGACATTTTTGTAATCGAGACCAGCCTTCCCTGTTCATCAGGGTCGTCTGGGTGAGTTTCCTGCCAGCACTGCTGGGTGTTCTGGAATTGCTTAATCAGGAGCTCCACGCACCTTCCTAGAGACCTGTCAGACTGCTGGTTCCTGTGTCGAAGACAGCCCTGCCAGGAGGAAGGGCAGACAAAGTCCCTTCTTAGTATGACATTAGGGTGCTGTCATTTCTGAGCATGCGTGTTTCTTTCTGTGGTTAATCTCCACTATATTTCTCTAATGACAAAAACATGGAAAATTTACAACACTCCCTAATATTCTGTTTTGCAATGTAACAATTTCCTCCATTGATCGTGAGTAAATGTATTAAAATTGTAGTTCTCCTTACTTCTGACAGAAGGGAAAACCACTGACTCTTGTGCTCAGTGCGTGTCTTAACTGGCTAATAAACACAATACCAAGAACATTAGATAAAGAAAATACACAAGAAACACAAAAATTGATTTTAATGGACCCCTGTCAGAGTCGGCCATAATGAGCGCAGGTGCAGTAGTAAATATCTGTGTTCGCCTCCACCATCGAGATCTGTCCTGTAGAGCTGCGTGTTACAATCAATATCGTCTTTTTTAAGACCAAGAAATGAGCAAACCTTTTGAACTATGCGAGTATAGTCTTCTCAATTTCTATGAGAACCATATGGCTGTAGTGTTCAGAAAATTATAGGCACCAAATAATTTGTAGGGGAAAATGTCATTATCTTTTAGCATGTTCAGTTGCACAATAAATCATAGGAATTATGTGTTGGGTTTTTTTCTGTTTTGGAGAAGAGTAAAGGTACACCTTAAAGTGAATTTCAGGAGGAAAAAGTTAAACACACACAGGAGTTACATGTTAAATGCCCATTGTGATCATGTGAATCGAATGAAGATGAAGAGCTTTAATTTTGAGTTTCTACTTGATGAACTTTGAGTTAGGATCAGGTGTGGCTGTGAAAGCAGAGCCTTTCACTAACGGCCTGGTCAAGGTGCAGCTGATGCCTTGTGAAGACACCTGTAGACAGTGAGGACAGGTCTGGTGACCTCTGAAGGCCCTCAGGAACTTGGGTTCCCCTGAGCTTTCCTCTTGGGGTCTCCAGACTGTGGTCCTTGCCTGAGTCTTCAGGCCAGCTGCTGGGCCCGAGCTGCAGGTGAGGACAAAGAAAGGAGGGCATGCCACCGCCCTTTCCAGAGTAGACACTGATATTTCCTCTTTTCTCCCCTTGTCTGGAGCAGGGGCTGTCATGTGACCACACTTGGCTGCAGGGATGGTGGGTTGTCACATGCTGGCTACCGTCAGGGACCCTGAGAGGAAGGAAGGAGCAGAAAGTGGGTTTTGGGGGGCATCTAGCAGTATGTGTATGTGTGTAGTTAATGTTGAGGGGAAGCATTTAAAAGTTGGAGAATAATATAAAAACCATATGAACACTCAGTTAAGTTTTCAACATATTTTTAAAAAAGGTAAACTACATAGTGAAACTCGGCTTTTAAGTGTACAATTCAGTGAGTTTTGACAAAAAATATACAACCATATAACTGCCAGCCACACCAAGATACAGAGCTCTCCAGAAGGTTCCTTCATGCCCCCTTTAAGTCATCTCTGTGGATGCTTGCTCAAGCCTCTTTGTGGACGTGCTTTTCCTTTCTCTTGAATAAATTCCTAGATGCAGAATTGCTGAACAGGATGGCAGATGTATGTTTATAAGAAACTGCTAAAACTTTTCCCCAAATTGCGTCATTTTGTTTTTGTCAGCAACGTTTGAGAGTCTCAGTGCTCCACCCTCTTGCCAGTGCTTGGTGTTGTCAGTTTTAACGATTTTAGCCGTTCTGGTGGGTATGATGTGTTGTTTCATCGTGGTTTTAATTTGCACTTAACTGATGGCTTACGATGAACAGCCTGCTGACTGTTGCGTTTTCTTCCGGAGGTGTCTGCTTCAGTCTTTTGACCATTTTTAAATTGAAAGTTTTCTTTTTTTTTTCTTTTTTTTTTTTTTGGTTATTTGTGACTCTGGATATGAGTCCTTTGCCAGACGTGTGTAGCATGATCGTCTTCTCACGGGTGGAGTTTGCATTTTTGTTTTCCTAATGGTGTCTTTTAATGAGCAGGAGTTTTCAATTTTGAGGAAGTCTGGTTTGTCATTTTTTCCCTGTTTAGCAATTTTGTGTCCTTTCTAAGAAATACTTGCTTACTGTCCTTTCACAAATATTTTCCTATAACTTGTTTTAATATTAATAGCTTTATAGTGATCTTTATGTTTAGATATGTGACTCATTTTGTATTACCTTTCTGTGAGATAGAATTTATTTTTTCCATACAATTATTTGGTTGTCTTAGCATCATTTATTGACTTAAAAAAATTCCTTTCTTCATCGAATCACCTTTGTGCCTTTGTCAGAATCGGTCGCCCACGTGTGTGCATCTATTTCTGGGTGTGTTTGGTTCCGCTGATCTGTCCTCTGCTAGCCCCGTGCTGGCTCGTTATGTAGCTTTTTGATAAGTCTTGAAACCAGGTAATATGAGCCCGTGAGTCCTCCAACTTCATTATTTAAATATCATTTTGGCTTCTAGGCCTTAATTCTGCATACTACTTTCAGAATTAAGGTTTTATTTTTGTAACAATTCTTTTTGGGATTTTGATTGGGAGTTCATCAATTCTGGGAGGATTGAATCTTCATTTCGAATTTCAGTTCATGTCTGATTTATCTTGGCATTTGTTTGGGTTCTTTCATTTTCTTCAGCAGTGTTTGGTAGTTCCCAGCATAAACACCTTGCATATCTTTGGCAAAATTAACTTCTAAGTCTTTTGTTCTTGAGGCTGTTCTAAATCAGCTTAAAACTTTAACTTTTAAATGATTGCTGCTGGCATATAACTGACTGTTGTATGTTGATCTTGCATTCTGTGGTCTTGGCTAGATTCACGTATTTGTTCTAGAGGTGGTGTTGTGATTACTTAGAATTTTCTGTATAAAAATTCACGATGTCTGTAAATAAAGACAATATGCTGCTTCCTTTCTGACCTACATGCTTTTATTTCTTTCATTGCATTGTCTGGAGCCCTCCACAATTACACTCAGCAAATACAGTGGCAGTGGACATCCCGCTCCTATTCCTAGTAACAGAAGCTTCCGGTGTTTCACCGATGAGGGTAACACTGCTTGTGTTAGCTTTTTGTAGGTTTCTTTCTCAGAGTGAGAAAGATTCCTCAATAAGTTGGATTTTGACATATGGTTTTTCTACGTGTATTGACATAGTTGTCTAATTTTTCTCCTTTATTCTTTAAACCTGGTAGAATACACTTTCAGAATTTTAAACCAATCTTAAAATGCTGGGCCATGTCCCTTAATTCATGATATATCTTTACATATTGCTGGCTTACATTGACAAGTTCATGAGGGATGTTGATCTATAATTTCCTTTTTTTTTTTTTTTTTTTTTTGTAATACCTTTTGTCAGGCTTTGGAATTGTGGTTATTCTGACAACATGAAATTGGTTTGGAAGTGGTCCCTCCTCTATTCTCTGAAAGAGGAAGGTGTGGGCTTGGTACTTTCCCTCAAACTGTTGGATAAACTTGCTGTTGATGCCAGCTGGGCCTGTGTCTGGCACAGAAAGCCTTTGAGTGGACTTCGGTGCTTCCGTCACCCACTGCAAGGGCTGCCCCCCCCCCCAGCGTTTTTGCAGGTAGACCCTTTTGACCCCAGGGCTCCTGGCCCTGGCTGCTGATTGACAGTGGCTGAAGGGATTTTGGGCAGAGCATCCTCTGGGCTCCAGGCCCTATTCTCCCCATCTCCTTGAGTGCTTGCCCATGCTAGGACGATCTTTTCCCTGGAAGCCGAGTCACTTTCCTCGGTAGATATATTGTGGGTGGACCCCGATGCTTCCTTCATGAAGTTCCGTTTGCTCTTGTGGACAAAGTGTGATTCCTGCTCCCTGTGTGTGTGGCTGGAGCCTCCAGTAGGACATTCAGTAAATACTGTGGAGTGGATATCCTGCCCTTGTTCCCATAGGTAACCCCCTGATTGCATTTTCATATAGGTCATGTTACTCATTTACCTTTCCTTCCGTGAAAACATTTGAGTAAACATCAGTTTGGAAAGTGGTATAACCTTAATATTGTAACTTCCTGCCAATACAAGTCTCCATTAACTACCATTGTATCCCAGAGTGCTGGGCTTCCCTCCGGTCATTCTCACGTGGCCACGGAGCTTTGGCCCCATCAGTATTCCTGGCAATGTTGAAATCTAATGAGAACAGCCACGGTATATGTATGTATTTTTCTACGGTTATTTTGGGGCTTGTTTAATTTTCCATAATGTTTACATCAGTGTTTGATTTCTTGAAAAAATGTACCGTGCCACCGTGGGTGACACTTACAAACACAGTAGCTGCGGGACTTTCGGATCTTGGATGCTGGAGGGAGCTGCGTGGGGTTCATCTTTGACTTGTCAAGGGTTTACCCTCTTCCTTCATTCTCTTATTTTTTCATGTAAGTTTTTTTTTAGAAAAAGCAGTACTTGAAAGCTTACATAGTCCAACTGAACTACACCACTGTAATACTTTCTGTGTTTTGAAAAACTCGATGGCTGTGTGCAGGCTGCCTTCTACTTTGCACGGTTATCTTGGGGTCCTCGTGGTAGGGATTCGTCTGCAGATCTCCCTTGTGGCATGTGGCCCCAGCCAGCTCCAGTGTTGAGGCCAGGTGGGAACATGCAGGTTGGGCCTTATCTCCCACCAGGACTTCAGTGGCCGGCTAGGCAGGCCTCCTGTCACCAGTCAGGCTGGCCTGGCCCTAGGCCCTCTGGGAGGGGACTTATCTGATGACACTGGATGTGCTTATTGGGTTTCACCCTCAAATGTGCCCCACTGAAAGAGGGGATCCCCCTTCGAGGCTTCCTGAACAGGAGCCAGGTGTGTGGGCTTGTGGGGGACACTTTAACTTGAACACAGTCATCCGTGGTTTCTCTGTGCATTTGCTGCTTTCTTGTTAATCTTTTAAACATTTTAAGTGACCGATGTGACCATCAGGAGTCCACAAGGGCCTCCCGGGCTGTGGGCTGTTCACCCTGTGCTCGTCCCCAGTGGGCTCCCCACCAGTGGTGACAGTGACGCCCCTGTGCAGGGCAGGCTGACCACTGCCAGTCACTGGTTCCTCAAGGTCCGAGCACCACGAGAACCTTCCTGTTCTTTTTGACAGATTGGGAAGTTTTAATACAGACACTTGCAGCACTTACGTCATTATAATTGATCTTTCGAGGAGGAGAAACAGTTCTCAAGGACAAATACCTAGAAGCACTCCCGGTGAAAGCGGCACCCAAACACGCTCTTTAGCACTCGTACCTGCCACGAGTTTTGCTCTCATTGCTTTTCCTTGGTGCCTCGAAATGATGATTTGTGTTGTGTGTGCTTAAAAAATGTAATTATTTTACTTTACAGAGTGTTCCTTAAGGAGGTCTCTTGAGTGAAATAAGCATGTTTCTGTGAGGGAAAACTTGCCAAGCTCTCCTTGGCTTTATAGAAATCATCTGTTTTTTAGAACAAGTGCCTGGATGTCCTGGCGAGCTGGGGCCCCGGTTCTTGTCCCACTTGGCTCTGGATTCCGGGTCAGCAGGGCCTGCTGGTGTTGAAGGGTCTCCCCACCTGCTCCTGACCCTGAGGGTGAGTTAGCAGTGGCAGGGGGACTCTCGAGGCTTACAGCATCATAACACACGATGTGTGTCTGCTTCCCTCTGTGTGTTTACACGTGGTGTCATTCAGAAGTGAGAATGGCACCGTCGTTCAAGCTGACCACTAAAAAGACAGGACAGTCCCGTGGGTCATCTGTTCCTGTGACAAGAGGGCCTGATGGGGGCTCACCGCTGCCCCCATGAATGCACAGTGCTGCTGGTGGGTCCTGCACAGTTGCTGGTGCCGCCTGTGGAGGTGGCAGCTCTTGGGCATCAGTGAGAGGGAAGTGACGTCATGCTTCTTGGTAAACTTAGACCGTGAAAGCCGGGTGTTGTGTGATCAGAGGCAGAGGCCCCCCACGCGGGGCCTCCTGAACCATGGGTGATGCGGGTTCGCCTGCGCCTCCCCGGTGGTGCTGATGGAGGGCGGATCCAGGCCGCTTCCCAGGGCACTGCCCAGAATTCCGGGCTCTGGAGCATTGACCCCCACGGGATAGTGCCGTGTGACCACAGAAGTGAGGTGAGCGTCTTACTGTGAAGCTGCTGTAGGGTTTCTGATCTAGGAATCAAAAAGCAAATGCTGTGACCTAACTCTTGTCATCTTGACTGCTGATCCCCACCCCCCAGTGCTCACCCAGGGTGGGGTGGAGGGGTTAGCAGGCAGCTGGTGTCCCTGAGATTCAGAGTGCTCATGTTTTGGACCCATCTAAGGAAAAAGCAACATAAGTTTTATTTCTGTCAATTTTATTACCGTGTTGCAGGGAGGCAGAAATGGCAAATGTTCACGCCTGTGGCCCCAAGTTGAGAGCAAGCTGGCTCACATGATTTTGAGTCAGGCCGGATCCTCTCAGAAGGAAGAAAAGAATGTTTGAATGACAGCTGCAAACATGTGGGTTCAGAATGTGAACCAAACTGTCAGAGCAAAAGATTTTTTTTTTTCCTTTGGAAGTTTCCAACATTTGGAGTGTAAGGGCCCTTCAGAGTAACAGGTAAATTGGTTGCTAATTTCAAGCAGAGAAAGGTGGATGTTTTTGCCTCTGTGGCATGTTAAAATAAAAATCCTAAATCTCCCACTCAACAATAAGTTCGCTTTTGGACACCACCTGTCCTCTCCCGTTTGTGACAGAACCACAGTTCTCCCAGGGACCCCGCTCTCAGCTCCTTGACGTTGCTGCAGAAATGCCGTTCTTGCTTTGTGTGAGCTGGAAGCAGAGTTGGCACAACCCTAATCATGGGTGACACTGTGACATGCAGTCCGCTGGAGGGACGGTCCCCAAAGTGCCAGCCACTGTATGGGCACATCACAGGTCGCCACAGCCAGTGTCAGCGTCTGCTCAGTGTCAGGGAGTCTGTCCCCAACCAAGATCCCTGGTCCAGATTCTCCTCAGGCGGTGGCTTTCGTCCCCCAGTAGGAGCAAGTGCGGGGACTTGGGTGTGTGCTGTGTGCAGAATTCCATCCAGGGTTGGTGACATTACAGTGGCCATTTCTGGTGGGTCAGCCAAGACAATGGTGCCCTTTCTCAGTGGCCCTGGTGGCCCTGCAGAGCTGGTCCCAGGTAGGCCACACCTCCTGCTGATCCGGGTCCCTCCCCCACCCTGGCCTGTCTGCCTGCCTCCCAGGGTCCTCACCTCATTCCAGTTTTCTGCTTGTAACTAGTTGTGGTTTTGAAAAGTCGGTCAACAGTCTTGTTCAGATCGTATGGGAAATGAGGTTAAGTGAACCTCTGTAAGGAAAAATGTGGGATTTATGACAATACTGCAACACCTTGGAGGCCGTTTTCATTTTCTTACGGAGTCTATTGTTCCCAGGAGAAGGGGGTTGGCTGGGAGGCAGGTGGATGTCAGGGCAGGGGGAGACTCGGAAGTACTAGCACCTGTGGGACAGCACCTGTCACCATCCTTGGGGCCTCCGTGAAGCTGTTGGTACCCAGGTCGTCTCGGCAGTAGGAGAGGTGTGGGTGGGCAGGACGTGGCAGGTCCCAGGGCCCCGGGGAAGAGAGGGCATTCTCTGTGGTCACTTGAATTTGGCGTTAGAGACTTGCAGCTGGCCTTTGTTCCCTGGTGGGGTTCTTTCCGATTGTCATCTGAACAGTGTCTGGCAGCCTCTGAGGCAGATGGTCCTGACCCGGCTTTGGGCACCGTGGGCTCAGGCTGCTGTCGGCTGATCTACTGAAAGTAGAATGTCTTCCATTTGTGTACAGCTTGGAAACTCGGGCTCAGGACTTTGTGGGAATGAAAAGGTTACAGGGACTTGTCCTCATGCTGCACTTACATGCCTACCTTCTGTGTGTAGTCGCTGTAAGTCTGCAGCGTGCCCATGTGCTGGTATTTAAACGTGCTAGATGGTGACGTGCCCGCCTTACAGGGAAGAAGCAGGGCAAGTGCCAGCCGTCACCCAGAGCCAGGTCCTCATACACCTTCCCCGGATGGTGGTGCCTCCTGCCATCTCCCTCTCCTCGTGTGAAAACAAAGTCGTGGTGCCTAAGACCCTCGGCGTACCCTTCTCATGTTTGCCACTGGAATTTGATTTCCAGAACGCTGCTTTATTGTTTCTGTATCTTTAATACTTTCTGACACGTAAACTGTCTACAACTAGTGAATGGCTTTCAGTTTTTGTTTTGAAAATGTTAATGTCATTTAAGCTCTAAACTCTGAAAAATATACTTGGTTTGTTAAATTTATTTCCTTTAAAGTTGTATCAGTAATTAGATCAGCTCCTTGATACTAATGTACAGGGTAGCTCTTGCATGCCAATCCGTTCAGAATTCAAATTGAGTTAAAGGTTAAATGAGTTTAATTTTTGAACTGAACTGAAGCATTGTCTTGTGGCAGATTCATCCAGAATTTTTATTTCTAGTTGCTCTATGAAGTGACAGAAGTGGATCTTTTTGTGATAAAAACATTGGTGAACAAATTTAGGATTCAGTTGGATGCCCTTGTTTATTCTCTCTCTGCAAACTCGGGAGTGCCCTGTGGTATGGGACTGTGACCGGCCCGGTGCTGGGCACGGCAGGGATGGGGTGTGCAGCCCTCACCTGCAGAGGCCCAGGGTGGGGTCGGGAAGGCAAAGGACAATGCCCAGAGAAAAGGATGTGGAGGAACCAGGGTAGTCAGTGGGTTGGCCAAGGAGAGATACCAAGGAAGCTTGAGGAAAAACAAACGGCCTGGTATCCAGGAGGCCCAAGGAGGGGAGAGCCGGGTGTCATGCTGGGGTTGCCTTGGGGCACCCCTCCCTGAGTGCTGGAGTCTGGGAGTGTGTGACGTAAGAATTCCTCAGCACCTGGTCTCTGAGCCCCCTGTACTGTACCTGGTTACTGTTTGCAGCTTTGACTTGTGGCTGCCAGCTCGGTGGTGGTTGCTCGGCATACGTCGGAGGGTGGAGATGGTTCCATCCAAGACAAAATGGATCAAACCTGACATGGATGTGAGCCATGGGGCATCCCAGCGGGGGACATAGAACCAGAATGGCATCTCGTGCACCCTAAACGTCCCGTGTCCTAGATGAGTTCTTGCAGCTTTGTGTGGGATTTGGGGTGCACAGGAGGGAGAGGGCGCCTTCCCCAGAAGTGCAGTCTGTCACGTCTGAGAATCCTTAGTTCAGGACACTTCTTCGGTTTCCTTCTAGACTGGCCCATGCTCTCCACGTAGAACTGGAGTCATATTAATCGTAGCAATAGTCACATTTGAGGGAAGAGTTCAGCTTTCCCTCTGCAGAGTCCTGTGTCTTGGTTTCACCGTGTCCGTGTTGCCCACCCCTTCCCTTACCAGGTTGTCTCTGGTTCAGTAAGTGCCTAAGACCCCCAGTCCATCTGTCCATAGACAACACCGCAGGCTCCTGCACCCCACCTGATCTACACACACAACACACAAGAGCACACAAATATTTTTGTTTTTAAATAAAAGAACTTAAGTGCTATACTGAGGACACCTGCAGCTTCCCAGAGTGGTTCTGTAGAAGAACATTGGTCCTTCTGGGCCTGCAGTTACTTTAATTTTTAGCATCCATTGGCAGAATGCAAACTGGTATTGTGTGTTGAGGGGACTATCGTTTTCCTGCTGCGATTGTTCCTGATGGAATCCACGTTATTGCTTTTAAAGCTGCTTTTCCTGTGCCTTCTTCTAGAAAGTTGTCCTCTCCTTTGCTGGCCAGCGCAGGTGAAGCATTTGGAAAACGCTCTTTTTGCAGCTCCCTGCTGAGACTCTGGGGGCGGGGGGCCGGGGAGTGTTCGTGGCTTTGGCCTGAGCACAGTTTAAACCTTCGGCTGGCACAGCCAGCCTTCTACTCCTGCCACAGACATCTTTGAAACAGAGCCTGCCTGGTCAGGGGGGACTGGGAAATGGCCAGGCTGGAACACAGCTTTGGGGGGCAACGTTTGTTCTCTTCCCTAAGAAGCTGATGTGTTGTCTGGGGAGGTTGGCTCGGGGTCTCTGGGCCAAGGGGTCTTCGTGTGCGGGGTATGCACATTTCAGCCACGGAATCTGCTGCCGGTGTCTAGGCAAGCTCTGGAAGTAGAATATACACAATCCTGGAAGGGGGAGGCAGTTATGAGGAGAACATGTTTTTAAGACTTACTATGGTAGGAAAATGTAAGATTTGGGGTGTGCTGGTTCTTTGTTCATCTCTCAAATCGTCCTTATGTGTTTCATGTATGTGTAGGTGTTTGTATATACATAAAAGAACGTTTTAGAAATTTCTGTCCTTAATGTTCCTTCCTCTACAAATACATCTACAACTAGGGGAAAATTGTTTATCATTCTTCTGAATTACTACAGCTACCCCAAAAGTAATCTCCCCCAAATAGTGGTTTTTTTTCTTTCTAAAAATCTTCTGGAAAAATACCAAGCTTTCCTGATCGTTACTTCACCCAGTTGAATGGCTCTGTTAGGAAGAGTTATTGTATAACCTGGCACTGCTCTTATTAAAAAGAACCAGGCCACTTACTTCAAAGTTTTCGGTGTGTTTAAATCTTCTCTAGGTAAACAAAACTCTTATTGAAAATAATATTTTGAGACAGTGACACCCTTCTCGCGGGAAGTGGTGCTGAAAGCCGTCTTGGTTGACGGTGCCACAGGGGCAGGAAGTCTGGGTTTCTGCTCTGTCCGTGGGTCGTGTGGGAAGCTGGGAGCAGGGGGACTGGCGTCAGTCCCGCAGCCAGCTCCCCAGAGGGGGAGGGTTCGATGTGAGCACAAGTGCGAGGATGAGGATGGTCAAGGTGAAGAGACCGGGAGATGCACCCAGGTAGAGGCGGGAGAGCCCTGGTGGCTGACAGTGAGTTCCTCCAGGTCCCAACAGCACCTGTGGGAGCGCTGGAAAGGGGTTGGGGCGTGACCTCGGGCTCTGGATGTCACCCTGTTACAGCAATTTCTGTCGTTGATATCTTAAACTATAGCTGGTTGATTGTTAGAATTCATCTATTAAGTTTGGCAAATCTGTCGAAGGAAAGAAATGCGGTGTTACCGTGGCAGCATGTTGACATCATCCGACGTCTCCCGGCTCCTTATTGCGAAGACGGCCATCTCCCGTCGGGGTTACTGTTCACGTGCGGCTGGAGTTCTCCCTCGGACTTGCTTATCCATTTCATTAGTTTCTTCTTCAATCCTACAGCCTTTCTCCCCTGACTTTATCGGGCCATCTCCTGGAATCCCTTACTAAAGGGATAACGAATCATGTGATATCCTCTAGTTTTGTGCATCTGAGTTTGCAGGAGCTCTCCAGGTTTTTCCTGGCTGATGATCCATATGCCGCAGACAGGATACCAGCAACAGTAAGTTGCCTTCCGAGAAGAAATTGACCAGCAACACTGTGGTTGCATTTTTAGCCGTCCTTTCTGGAGGCCAGAAGTGTGCTCAGGATTTATGAAGTTCTTACATTTAAAATACAAGCAATAAAGTTTTCTTAAGGTGGGTCCCCATCTACATCTGTTACAAACTCTTAAAGTTACTTTAGCATATGACATGTTAATAGGAATTTTTTTCCTTTTTTCTCTTTTTTTTAACAAATTATGTCTAAGGAAATTAAGAAAGTTTGCTCGCATGAAACGTCATCTGTGTTTGCAAACTTGAGCAGTTTTGCTGGTTAAGCAGTCTCGAGATGATAAAATTTTTTGTCGAAGTATGACTTTGGTGGTGCATTTAAAAGAATCATGGCCGCTGTGAGAAGCCCAGAGGAGAGGTCCATTTTGAAGGGCATCTGCTGTGCTCAGCCCGTGGCATTATAGGGACTGTTCGAATTGACAAAACTAAAATATGTATAACAGTTTTTCTTTTTTAAATCCAGTTTATTTACCTGGTGTGGAGGAACAGAGGTATAAATTAGAAGTTGTCATTTATTTAGAACATAGGTAGGGCCAGGCCAGCTGTTCATTGTGGTGGACTGTGTCCCACCCAGGACAGTGGAAGCAGAGTTGTAGCTACGGAAGGGAAAGAAATTCATCTCTGTGCCTGTGTGATTAATATTGACCCAACTACATCCTTTTTGTGTGTGTTAAATTATACACTCCAAAATTCGCCGTCCTCCCCATGTTGACGTGTACAGCTCCGTGGCTCTGTGTGTTCACACTGCTGTGCAGCCGTCACCCCATCCATCTTGAACCTTTCTCGTCCTCCCAGACCGAAACCTGGTGCCTGGTAAGCACGCACTCCCCACTCCGGCCTCCCCAGGCCGTGGGCACCCACCATTCTACTGTCTGTCTCTGTGCCGATGCACCTTTTGCTGGGTTTCTTCCAGGCCAAGAGAAGGATGGTCCAGAGACCCCCGAGGCCAGAGCCCCCTCCCCTTCCCCAGCCCCACTCCCGCCGGGAACACAGGGCCGCTGGCAGCTGCAAAGCGGCACAGCCAGACTCTGCAGGGGGAAGGAACTCTGGAGTGGTGTCGGGTGTCACACCAACGTGGGGAGGTATCCCCAGTGAGAAGGGGACTGAGTGTGCAGGTGAACCACACTGTAAGCAGAGAGACTGAGGAAGGGCACGGCATCATGGTGTCACCATCTCCTTTGCGGTGCAGTTGGACTTTGCCGGAGAGAGCCTGGAGGAAGGAGAGTGGGGGTGGGGAGAAGGCCCGAGGAGAGGCTGCCCAGGCCAGGGCCCTCGGGAAGAGGACCCTCCCACCTGCCGCTGCCCTCTGGGAGCCCCCACCCCTCATCTGACAACTCTCGGTGGGTCTGGGTTGCTCTTTATTTTTACTGTTGGCTGGTTTTTGCATAGTTTCAAGGATCATTGTTGCCCCCTGATTTTTTTTTTTGTTTGTTTTTTGTTTTTTCCGTCTCCGTAGATTTCTCTGAGGTGCTTTCTCCCATACTGACGTTTCACTCTTTCCGTGTTCTGTGTTCACTCGCTAGCCCACCGCTGGGTGTGGTGATCAAAACCAAAATATCTAAACCATCTCCAAGAGGTCTCTAGCAGACACAGTGACATGCTCTGGAGAGAGCTGCAGGGGACAAGGCGTGGCCTGCCCTCCCTGGAGTGGCCTGGATGGGACAGGGCGGGCTCCCTGCTTCGGGCAGCTCTGGCTTGGTTGAGGGTAGGTGTAGGGGTCAGGCTCTGCCCCAGGGGATAATTGTCAGGAGCCTGGTGGTCACGAGCCCAGGATGAGAACAAAGGACAACTTTTATTCCATGGTTACATGTCAACAAATGGCTCATTTTTTTATTGGTTGGTGCAAAAGCAACTGCGGTTTTAGCACTGTTGAAATTTGCCATTTGATAATGGAATGCATTCTTAAATGTAGTTATACGTCATTTTAATGAACATTCCTCAATTTTTTGCTAATGACTCATTACCTGCTATTTATTTTATATTTAGAGTGGGTATGATGTTAGACAAAAAGCAAATTTGAGTGATTTTCTAATTTGAGTTCGAAATGGGTCATAAAGCAGCGTAGGCAACTCGCAACATCAGCAATGCATTTGGCCCAGGAACTGCTAAGGAACGTGCAGCGCAGTGGTGATTCAAGAAGTTTTGCAAAGGAGACGAGAGCCCTGAAGATGAGGAGTGCAGTGGCCAGCCAGTCAGAGCAATCATCGAAGCTGATCCTCTTACAATCACACGAAGTTGCTGAAGAACCCGGGTCAACCATTCTACGGTCATTTGCCATTTGAAGCAAATTGGAAAGGTGAAAAAGCTCATTAAGTGGGTCCCTCATGAGCTGACCGAAAATAAAAAAAATTGTTGTTTTGAAGTATACACAACCATGAAACACTTCTCAATCAGATTGTGACGTTCGACGAAAACTGGATTTTATCCGACAACTGGTGATGGACCAGCTCAGTGGTTGGACCAAGAAGCTCCAAAGCACTTCCCAAAGCCAAACTTGCACCAGAAAAAGGTCATGGTCACTGCTTGGTGGCCTGCTGCCAGGTCTGATCCACTCCAGCTTTCTGAATCCCAGCGAAACCATTACAGCTGAGAAGTCTGCTCAGCAAATCGATGAGCTGCACCGAAAACTGCAACACCTGCAGCTGGCATTGGTCAGCAGAAAGGGCCCAATTCTCCACAACAAGGCCTGACTGCACGTCATACAAACAATGCTTCAAAAGTTGAATGAATTGGGCTACGAAGTTTTGCCTCATCCGCCACGTTCACCTGACCTCTCGCCAACTGACTACCACTTCTTCAAGCATCTTGACAACTTTTTGCAGGGAAAATGCTTCCACAACTGGCAGAATGGAGAAAATGCTTTCTAAGAGTTCATCAAATCCCAAAGCATGGATTTTTATGTTACAGGAACAAATTTATTTCTCATTGGCAAAAAATGTGTTGATTGTAACAGTTCCTATTTTGATTCATAAAGATGTGTTTAAGCCTAGTTAGAATGACTTAAAATTCAAGGTCCGAAACTGCAGTATTTTGCACCAACCTAATAACCAAGGAAACCAACCTGCTAAGGGCCCCTGTGTGAGCAAGGCAGCGTCTGGCAGCAGGGCCCCGGGGGAGAGGCTGGTGCGCGGGGCCAACCACGGCGCCCGCTCCCCTGGGCTGAGTGCCTGTGACCGTGTGGACCAAGGGGAGGCTTCCAGTGGCTGGTGCTGCTGTGGTTACTGTGACACATGCTAGGACGGGTCGTGGCTCTTGGCACAGACCTGCTTTCCCGGGCCTGGGTGGGCCAAGAGATCCAAAGCCGTGGTGACAGGAGTGTCATCCCAGGCAGTGAGGGTGTGCTAGTGACGGAGGTGCCGCGGATCCTGGCTCCTCTGGGGGAGGAAGGCAGAAGGGAGGCATGTGGGTTATTTCCACCAGGCGAGTGGAGGCTCCCACGTCAGAGATGGGAGGGTTGCCAGGAGGAGGCAAAACGTGGGTTTGTGGCTTTGAAAGCCTCTAATAGTTACATATTGATTCCCAGTAACTTGGTTCGAGGCTTTACCTAAATTAAGAGATGGTTATGTGAGTGTGTGACTTAACCTTGCATACTTCGCCAGGCAGTCCGTCTCTGCCCCAGGCTCAGTTAATTGGGTTGGTTTTCAGAGCTGTGGGTGGGCAGCACTGCACTGGCTGAGTGCAGGGGGCCTCACCAGAGCCCTGGGACTCCAGGGCCCCCAGTGCAGGGGACAGGCCAGCGAGGGGACTGGGCCACCCACAGTCCCCTCTGCTGACAGCCACTGAGGATGGAGCAGAGATGGCAACATCAAAGGCGTGGAAGTGTGAAACCCTCGTTGCTTCCCTGAAGGCTGCTATTCTTGTTTTCCACACACATGTAACCTTTTAATGTTTTCCTAGCTTTTTCACTAATGTATGTAAAAATATTAAAAGCCCTTGTATATTACATGAAAAACTATGTCAGCTGCCCCGCTTTTTCTATTTATTAAAACTTTTCAAGCAGTAAAAACATTTTACTTGTTAATGAGGGAAAGTGGGAAATTAATGACACAGAGCTCGGATCCACCACGCCGTCTCCTCCTAACCACGCACCGGCAGCTCCCCCACCGCACGGAGTTTAATTTCTGCGACAGGGTTCAGTAACCAAATGCAAATAGATTTAATGATTTGCATCAGTAGATCATTTCTCAGTTTAATATCCTCTATTTTGGGTCAAGGACTCTTTCTTTGGGAGACCGGTACAATTTCTAGAGCCAAAACTATTAATATTAGTAATATTACATTATGTTGAAGTGAAGTGAGATAAATGTATCCTTTTCACAAAGTCAGGTTTCCATGTTACTTTTCATTGCGGTGAAAGGAAAGTCTGGCTGCTGGCAGTAGATTAATAAAGCAGGCGGCCATCCTGGCGGGCAGGTGCCTTCAGCAAGGTGACAGTGTTCTGGCCAGTGCTCTGGTCCCCAGCGCCTTCTGAGCAGTGGTCCCGTCTCTCCCCACCAGGTGTGCAAACCTTGGGGACTCATGGGCACATGGTTTTTATTGAATAAGTTCAGCAAATGAATGAATTAAAATTCAGACTCCAGCAAACACTAACAGAGCTCTTCTGTGTCCGGTCTGTGGTAGCCTGGCAATGGGATGGTGAAAGACCACGATCCTGTCCTCGAAGAACTTTGTTAGGGGACACAGAAGTGTTGGTGAAAACTCATGAAGGAGGCACAGCGAGAGAACAGTAGAAATATACAGAGGGCGCAGAAGAGTGATGGAGCGGCTGCGGCGTCGGCACTGGAGGAGAAGGGGGGGTTTCACAGGGAGGAGGCGGCGGGTTCATTGCCTGCTCCAGAGCCTGCCGCCCTCCCCTTCCCACCTCCTTCTGGAAAGGCTGCATGCAGGTGCTGGCTTCCCCGCCCCACCACCGCGGGCTGTGGGAGAAGTGCAGGCCTGTTGGTTTGCTCCTGGGGAGAGACCTTTTCTCCCTGATGAAAAGAGCGGCATGAGGAAGACCCTCCTGGCTCCCCAGTCTCTGAACAGGGCTGTGTTAAAGTTGTGATTCCTCGAGCTGAGGCAGCTGTGTTGTGACCGTGAGGGGAAGGCACAGGGGCTGTGAGAGGCACCTTGCTGTGGTGAGAAGGATGGGAAGAGCCCGTCCCTGGTGGCCCTGCCATTGGCCTACCCTCCCCTGAACACCCGTGACCTGACAGCCACCTCATGTACGCTGCAGCCATGAGCAACCCGCAGCTGACGCGCTGGTCATGCTGTCGTCTGTGGAACTTGTGCTCATTCCAGCAAATACAGGAAAACACAGGAAATAAAAATCACTCATGATTCTGTTACCCAGGTATAACTTAACTGTTTAGTGTAATTCCTTCTAGCTCTTTCATCAGTGTTTAAAATCAATTTTGAATTCTACTTTTTAACGAGCATTTTTCTTAAATATTTCTAAAGCATGGTTTAAGTCTGTGTGTGATTCTTTATAAAAGGCCTCTCGTATGGTTGCACCGTAATTGTATTCTGACCACTGTCTTGGTGAGCCTTTATGTTTAGTGATCGTTAGGCTGCAGCAACCATGCTCGATGGACACTTCTGTGAACCTTGGTGTTTCCTTAACTTCCTGGCCCTTCTCCCTCTACCTGTCTTGGTGACACCGTTTCTCTTCTGCAGAGCTGTTTCCGAAGTCGAATATCACTCTGTAAGTGCCGCCTCATTCTGAGATGAGACAGCATTGGCTGTGCACTTCCCTAGCGCCTCAGTCCTTGTCCTTTGGCCCCTGAACGCTGGATACACTGACCTGCAGTTTCTGGTATTAGTGCCGAGGGGTCCATATGTCAGAGATGGTGTCATGTGGCGTGTAGGAACAGTCTCTGGAGCTGAGCTGCTGGGTTTTGAGCCCTAGCTCCACTACTTTACAACTGTAATTGGACAAATCACTGCTCTATGCCTCAGTTTCCCCGGGTGTCAAATAGGGATTATAATAGTACCTACCATGTAGGCTTGTTGGAGGATTAAATGAGCTGATGTATGGGAAACTCCCAGAATAAATGCCCACCCCATAGCAAGCGCTCAATGAATGCGACCTGCTATGGAGGAGGAGGATGGCCGCAGGATGCTGTTCCTACTCCTGTTTCCTTAATAGCCCCAGGTGCTCGCACGAGCTACCTCCTCCACCTGATGGCATCACAGCCATCTCCTTCGAGGCTGTCTTCAGGGTACCCCCACCCCCCGTGTTCCCAGACTTGCTTCAGGACCCCTTGTCTGAGCCCCTCCAGCACTTGGTGGCTGCCCCACCCTATAGCGCTGGTCTCTTCCGTATTGTCCTGGGTGGGGACTACACCTGTCTGTCTCCTGCTGCCCTCAGCACCCTGCAGTGCCCAGCCCAGGGGCACCTGAGAAGTCTCTTTAACGATCTGGTGAACAAGGGTTGGAATATAGGTGCTCTTCGTATAGAATGGTGGTTACAGAGAGTGGCAGGGAAGACCAGCATTAATTCAGGGGTTTATTTTAGCCAACACCACTGGAGTCCAGTGTCAGGATCCTCCCAGGCCAGCAGCACCGTGGCACAGACCCGGGAGTCGTATTTCAGCAGGGCCACCTCAACCTGGGCACCCTCCGGGGAGGCGTTGTGAGGGGCTGTTGTGCTCAACTCGCCTCTTCAGAAACCACATTTAACTATTAAAACGTTGTTTCCAAGTACCTTTGTGTTCTCTTCAATACACACGGGGTCTAAGTTTTCTGCGACTCCATTGCCTTGGATGGTATCGGAGGATGATGTCACTCTGTGTGGCCCTCTGCATCATCGTGTCAACCGAACAAAGTTTCTAGCGTCAGTTGGTCTCTGTGTAAGCACTTGTCAGCTGCTCTGTACCCCAGAGTTCATGTGTTGAAATCCTTAATCATTGCTACCTCAGAATGTGACTATTTTAGAAATAGGGTCTACTCGAGAGGTGATTAGGTTAACATGGGGCCATTAGGACGGGCCCTAATCCAGTGTGACTGGAGTCCTTGGGAGATTGGGACACACACGCACACGCACACATGGGATGACCACGTGAAGACGCAGGGAGAGGATGCTAACCGGCCGACACCTTGCTTTTGGATTTCCAGTTTGCAGAATCGTGGGCCCCCTGGCAAACAAACGCAGTGCTTGTGGATGGCTGTGTGCGGTGTGGTTCAGCCTCGCTTTCTCATTGCTGTGGAAATCTGCTGAGGAAGATAGTTGTCCCCAGACAGCCGTGTTACTGAGTACTCCCTTTATTGGCAAAGTCCGGATGGGTGAGGGGGTGGGGTTTTAGAACACAAGGAGTTTGTGGGGGGGAATGACTAAAATGGTATCTTGTATGTAAACAAGAGAAAGCAGTTTGACTAGATATCTGTTTTTTAAAACCAAATTCAGCAGTAACTAAAAACCTGGCTCTGGAAGATGGCGGACCAGAAAACCACCAGCCACCAGAGTGTCTGTGCAAGAAACTGTTTATTTTTTCCACTTTCATATAAACTGACAAACACAGATCGGATGAGGGTCACGAGGAAGGGTGCCTGAAACTGCAGGACACTTCAGGGGAAGATGTTGCAGAGCAGAACTGGAAGGAGAAAAGGCATCGGCAGGGTCTGAACCCCGAGAGGCGCGGAGACCTGGGACAAGGGTGGGTGGAGCAGTTGAGTTTCCCTCCCTTGCATCTCAGACTGCGGGTGGGCTCCTGAGCTACTGGAGAGACCTGCTAATGCCAGCCCAGAGACGGCTGCTGCCAGTGAGTGGTGAGCCTCTTGCGGACGGGGCACCGGGCTCCCAGCTCCCTCTGGCACCTCCAGCCTGCAGACCTGAACTGATTGGCAGGTGCCATATTGCTTCATTCTCTCCTGCCCTACCTCGGCTGCCGAGAGACAATTCAGCCACCACCTAGAGGCATCTGCAGGGATCGGGACACTTCCTTTTGGAGTCCAGCAGGGCCCGGGGGGACAGGCCTGTAGGCCAGATCCTGTACACCCAGGTCTTGATCGCATTGCCCAGGGGCACAGAAGGAATGTTTGTGACCTAACCTAGTCAGGTGTGTGCCTTCAGGGACAGATCCGTGTGCTCAAGGGGCAACCCTCCCACAGGAGGTCTGTGCTCCCAGCCCAGGCTGTGCTCCTGGACAGGGAACCTCCTGGCTCCATCACGGCCAGGGGAGATCCGCTGGCTTGAGGGTCTTGCCTGCCGGCAGAGACCTGGGAGAAACCGTGGAATTGGGAGAGGCTGGAAAGGAGCGAGGCCTGCTCCAGACTGCGGGTCTCAGAGCTCCACCCCCACGTGTAGTCTTCCCTCCCTGGCAGGTTTACCCAGAAGCAGAGAACAGACCTCTGCCCCCTGCTAACAGCATTTGTGGAGCTTCAGGGCAGGCTCACCCAACCCAGCTCTGCCCAGACTCACTCCCCCACCTGCCCCTGCTGAGGTGGAGAATAAGGACACAACTGGAAGTCCCAGGGCCCCACACACCACCTGAGGCACTAGAGTGTCTCTCCAGAGGAATGAGAGCTCATTACAGGACCCAGAAACACTGCAGCCTGCCCCTCCCAGCAAGCACCACCTACTGACAGGGAGGTCATCCTGCACACCCTCTGACTGCATCACCTGACTCAGCCTAAGCAGGGCGTGTCATCATCCAAAGAACAATCTAAAGGTAAGAAGCAACAGCTGATCCAGATGGGAAGGAACCAGCGAAAGAACTCTGGAAGTATGAAGAATCCAACGGAAAGCACACCCCCAAAGGGGAACACCAGCTCTCTAGCAATGGACATCAACCAAATTCAGAACACCCAAATGACAGAAGAATTTTGAACATGGATTGTAAGGAAAACTCGATGATATACAAGAGAAAATGGATACCCAACACAAACCACAAAGAAAATCCAGGACTTAATAGAAAAATTCACTAAAGAAACAAATATTAAAAATCAAACAGAACTTCTGGAAATGAAGAATTTATTCAAGGAATTACAAAACACAGTGGAAAGCCTCAAGAATAGGGTAGATCAAACAGAGGAAGGAATCTCGGATTGATGATAACACCTTTCAATTAAATAAGTCAGTTGCAGAGAATAGAGCAGAGAAATAAAAGAGCAAAGCCTACAAGAAATGTGGGATTATGTGAAGAAGCCTAACGTGAAAGTTATAGACAATCCCTGAGAGTGAAGAAGAAAATACACAAGGGTTGGATAAACTGTTTGAGAATATAATGGAGGAAAATGCCCCTGGCCTTGATAGAAATCTAGATATCCAGGTACAAGAAGCCCAAAGGACTCCTGGGAGATTCATCACAAACAGGAGGATACCACAACACACAGTCATCAGACTGGCCAAAATAACCATGAAAGAGGACATCCTACAATCTGTAAGGTGATAGAAGCAGGTCACCTACAAAGGAAAACCCATCAGAATAACTGCAGACTTCTCAACTGAGACCTTACAAGCCAAAAGAGACTGGGGCCCCATTCTCACTCTGCTCAAACAGAATAATGCCCAGCCTAGAATCTTGTACCCTGCAAAACTAAGTTTCTTATATGGAGAAGAAATAAAGACCTCTTCAGATAAGCAACAACTGAGGGAATTCATCAAGACAAGACCTGCCCTCCAGGAAGTACTCAAAACAGTGTTTACAAACGGATCAGCACAATAAACACAAATGTAAAACCAACCAAAAGCTAAAGGTCAAAGCCCAGATACCACAATGGCTCAAGAGAGAAAGCAACAAAGTTCAACTCGATAAGATGAACAGAAATCTGCACCCAGTTATCGATTCTCTCAATAAATAGGAATGGCTTGAACTGCCCAATAAAGAGACATAGGCTGGCCAAATGGATAAACATACACAACCCAAGTATCCATTGTCTTCAGGAAACACATCTAACCCACAAGGATGGATTCAGACTCAAGGTGTTGAAGGGATGGAAAACAATATTTCAAGCAAACAAGCCAAAAGAACACTGGTGTGGCAGTTCTGATTTCAGATAACTTAGTCTTCAGATCAACGAAAGTAATGAAAGACAAAGAAGGTCACTATATAATGGTGAAGAGGACATTTCCACAAGAAGACATAACAATTCTAAATATTTATGCACCTAACTCAGGTGCACCCAGATTCATAAAGCAAATCTTACTTGATCTAAACAAAATTGATAAACAGCAACACTGGGGCCTTCAACGCCCCTCTGACAGAACAGGACAGGTCCTCCAAACAGAAGATAAACAGTGGACTTAACAGAGTTCTAGAACAAATGGGCCTGACTGACGTTTATAGAACATTCTACCCCAAAACCACTGAATATGATATACATTTTTCTCATCAGCTCATGGGACATTCTCTAAGATCGACCATATCCTGGGCTACAAAGTATGTCTCAACAAATTAAAAAAAAAAAATAAAAATTATGCCATGCATCTTGGATCTCGTCTGCTTCTACTAGGAGCTTGGGGTCGCTATCAACTGGGGTCAAAGTTTCATGGTGTTTTTAAGATCTGTAACATAGTAGTGTCTATGTTGCATATGTTTCTTCCAAGATAGAAGTAAATTGTAATTTGCCTCTGATGCTGTCCTATAGCCTTGAACTACATATGTACACACTAATTAATTTAGAAAATATTAGGTAATTGTTTTAAGTTATCTAGATTATGCAGAAGTCTTTGGATTTTTACGTCTATGTTTATAAAATGTGTTAGTGATAATTGGGGAAGTTGGTTGTAGGTTTTCAGATAGAAACCTGTTATAACTTTTCCCATTACAATAATGGGATATAAGCCTCCTAAACTGGAGATTCCCTCTGTAACATGTCTTCAGGAGCAAATTATTAGATTTGGAGAGTGAGAATGCTGGGGTTTGTTCTCAACTTGTCAGAAGAACTGAACTACATGTATTTGAAAAGAGCACACATCCCAACATATTAGTCTATGGATGTTAAATTGTGTCGGGTGGTGAATTGGTGTGGTTGTCTTTGTTCTGTGTAGAATAAAGAATCTGCCTGGTAGGTGTCCTTTCCCGCATTGTTGCAAGTGTTTCTGGCCTCTCTGTAGTTTGCCTCCATCCCATGATGCTATGTTTTTCCTGTGTATGCTCGAGGCTGTGGCGTGGGCTGCCTGTGTGCACCCGGGTCAGGTGTGGATGCAGTAGGGGTATTTTCAGGACTTGGGCTTCAGAGTCTTTGTCAAATTGAATGCTTACCGTTATTGATAAATGGCCAAACATGAATGTATAACACCTTGGTTAATAGGCTGTGATGAAATCGAAGGTGGTCTTTTCAAGGAAATCCTCATTGAAATATTGCTCATTTTGAGTAAACTTAATAGTACAATGAGCCAGGAGCTTAGTGAAAACGTTACAGAGTGCAGATGGGAAGATTTGTGGGTGCTTTTCCTTTCTGAATTTGTTGTCTTTGTAGAAGTGAAGAATATCAATATCATATGGCTTTTCTCCAGGGCTTTTGTGTCTATTGCAAGTTTTGCAGAGCGTGGCCCTCGGCCTGCTTCGCGCTGTGGGCTCCGTGGTGTCATGGGCCCGGCTGCCCAGTGGAGAAGGGCCATCTTCACCCGAGTTAGCTAATTTCCCATTTTCCCTTTCCAAATGGAAGCGATAACGTTCTCTTTCCCAGACTTTCTGGAAACTGGAAATGGTGTCACAGCTCTTTGGTCGTCATGACGTCCATGTGACTGTACTCTGCATGGGTTTGTTACCACTGCCCTGCGCGGGCAGAGCAGAGGCACTTGCAGGTTCTCCTGCTTTACGGCCAGTTTCACAGGTTACTTTTCATTCCTTTGTGAAAATGTAGTTGATTTGGAGTCTTCTATAAAGCGTGTCAGATCATTTTTGTCATTTCTATTTTTCTTCCAACTTTCTTATTTTCCGTTGTGGTTTCGGATACCCTTCCGTGGACTTGTGCCCTGCAGGCTGGTGGTGCCCACGCTGCGCCAGACGTAGCGTGTTCTCCCGTTTCCTTCCCGTAATGGTGGCACAGCCGCCGTCGGATGTGGCATTTAGGATTCACATAAGCGGCACTTGGTCGCCGGACATGCTCTATACAGCAATGAGGCAATACCCCGGCTCTCCTAGAACATTGGCAGCTACCAGGGTGCTGCTTCCACCTTGGAAGGTGGCATCTTTGTTTGCCCTTAGGTATTATCTTGCTTGTTTACCTAAATCTTTAACCCTCCTCAGGTGAACGACTTCACTGATATCAAGGGTGATTAAAATAATGTGATGTATTGAGTCAACGTAGGCCACACATTTACCTGTGTACTGTATTTCCAGCATTTGTTCAGAATGGCTTTTCTCAGATATTTAATAAGAATGAATAATTGAATGTGCTGTAGCCTTCTGACTTTGCCCTGCAATCCCCTAAGACCTTTGAAGCTGAAACTAGTTCGGACCCTTGAGGGGTTTGTAGAAATTAGGTATGTCTGAGCATGGAAATGGATGGCATGGTAGGAAAAAATTGAGTCCTTAAGTAATTTGCTATTCCCAGTGATAATTAGAAGAAACCCCTGTTCTAGCTCCACTTTCCCAATCATTTTATACTATTTTAGGGGTGATTTCATGAGGTATTAGCGGCTTATCCCTTTTTTTTTTTTCCTTACCATGTGATCCTACGGTAAGGTAAGTGGTCTTCGCATATTGTGTTGCCTTGATGGGTTATTAAATTGTCACTTCTAAGAGATGAATGTGGGCTGTAGAGTATGTTGTGCTATATATCATCTTAGTCATCAGGAGTATTTCAGAAAACTGAATAAGAATAAATTTTTTAAAATTTATGATTGAAATTAGCAATTTCATTAGGTCCTTCATAAAAAAAAACCTACAAACTTTTAAAGTCTTTCTCAAAATATACATCTTTGTTCTCAAAAGAGGTCTACAGACTGCCCTAATTTGTCTTTTTAAAGGACACAGAGTTTTACCAGAATACTTATGCTTGGGACGCAGACAGATGTAGGTGCTGTTCCTCGGACAGTCGGCACGGGAGGTTGATGTGCTGGGAGATTTACTGTGCATCACCTTAGCTATCATTCCCATAAGTATTAATTTTAACTCCACTAATAAGAAACTGAACAAAAGTGGAATTATGAGTTCAGTAGTATTCTATGAAAGGTCAGTTGTTAAAAAGGCAGAGTCTGACATTCTGTGAAAAAGGTGCCTTCATTAATCATCCTGATAGGAGAGCACGGGGCGTTCTTGACCAACACCGGTGAACCTCGCAATGGAAAGTTTCAGGGCCTGATGTGCAAGTTTTTATATAAAAACAAGGATTATTTAAATCTATGTCGAGAGGTAACTCAAGGGATTGCTTTACCTTTGCAATTTGAAGGTGTATGTATAGAAAATCTTGTGAAATATGCATTACTATTTTGAAAAAGGGAAAACACTTAATAGCTAAATTATTATGGAAACAGACATGGCTATATTATACCTCTGCTGCAGCTCAAGGTGGTAATGTATTTTCAAGAGGATGAGTGGACATTTCCTATATGTCATCTACAAATATTGATAAGGTTTGTCTCTTTTGCACTTGGTATTAATGGCTTAACTTGTGCTCTTTGATCCTGTTTTACAACACAAACCATATCCACTTTCTTATTCTCCATTGTTCTTTATTCATTACTGTGGCAGAGCACCTACTGTGTACACCGAACTTAGTCGGACATTTCACATTAAATTATCTGAGTATTTTATGTGTCCTGCCAATTCAGTGTTAAAGTTCAATACAAATACATAAATTATTAAGCAGTTAACCAGTGACACATTCATCAGTTGAACATCTTTTATTGTGGCCTGTTGACAGATTATTTTCATTCAGCCATTAAAGCACAATATTGTTGGGGCTGAAGTCTGCGTCTAGATTTTCTTTGTCTTTGTTGCTACTGAATGTCAGCGAAAGCATCTAAATAGACTAACGCAGAGTGTACCGAGTCAGTATTTCTTCTCAGAAACGGGTACTTTCCTAGAGCTGACTTCGGTGAATAGCATGTCTTTTTCTTGTCCTTTCCCGTCCAGCAGTGTCACATCAGAAGAGAGGTCGTGGGGATGTGCCATCCTTTAAACGTCTACCTCCAGTTGGTGCCTGGCGTTGGTCAGGTGTGGGTGGGTCAGAGAAGGCTATTCTGCCACATCAGACCCCAAACGAGGGGAGCAGAAGCTGCCGTGTGTCCCTGTTCCCTGCCAGCCCAGCACACTGCTGTCCGCTGTGGTTACACTTCTTCAGGCACAGAAACACAAGTTCAAGTTGAACAATTTGCCAAAAGTCACACATGGCTGTTCTAACAGTTTTATTGATCTCCACATTAAGGTGCTATCTTGTCTGTCGTGTGATGGCTTAAAGTCCCAGTGTTTGAGGATGTGGAGTCCCTCCTCGAGCATAATCATGCACGGAGAGGGTTCGGTTCAATCTTACCAAGACAAAGTTTATCAGAGTCTGCGAGCAGCATAAACTGCTACGTCTGCAATGTTGCCGTTCTCTTATTGTCATAATTTTTGCTTAATGGCTGTTTGTGCTACATTGACCAGGTCCATGGATTGCTTAACATAAATGATTACATTTGCTTATGATTAAAAACTTCCTCCATTAGAAACATGGCACCCAGGACTTGTAAATGATTTGTTGTTAAAGCGTCATACTTCATTAGCTGTGCTGTTGACTCCAGAGTTATTGTCTAAGAGTTAGGAACATTCTTAATGAGCTGTATAATATGGACCCTCTAACAAAACTTAAAAAGAGACCAAGTCTTCTAGGAGCAGCTTAGCATGCAGATAAAAGGCTAGCAAGCCGTGCGAGTAGCACCGAGCTGTGGGCTGAGGCATGCTCCATGCTGACTTGGAACGGCGTGGGTGAGTAAAGCATTTTATGACCAGAGCAAGACTTGTTGTAAAACATTATATACCATTCATGACCAAAATCCTTCAAAACACTCTGTTGCCATTCCCCCCCGAACTCTATAGCTTAAGTTCTAAGCATCTTGAGAGTCTCTTGATAAAGCATTAAAAAAAAAAAAAACCCATGTCACGGTGTGTAGGAGTGCTGCCCGAGCGTGGCTGGCACCACATACGTCTTTGCCGTCATCCCGGAGTCTGATCCCAAGCCCCTCCTGCTTAGAATGGTTCAGCACAGCCCTGATTCCCTGGTACAGTCATGTGGGCCATGATGTAGCTTAGTAGCAGAGGACAACTAGCAAAGAGACGGAACTTCCTGAAATAACTACATTAAACGTGATGGACATTTTTGTAAGAGATGTAAAATTCCTAATCTTGAAAGCAGTTCTGTGGGTCAGTGGACTGGGCGTTAATGTTTCTGACAGCACTTGTAGGAGCTTTCTTTTCCTACTACGAGTGGAATTGGGTCTGCTTTGTAAACATTGCTCAGTGACTGTGACTGTGGTGGCCAGGGCAGTGGATGTGCTGGGCCTGGAGTCCGAGAAGACTGGGCTAAGCCAGCCCTGACTGCCACTCCTAGCTGTGCACCCTTGACCTCACCATACTGCCCTTTGAGTCTCTTTGTAAAAGTAAAGTTAACACCAAGCTCGTGATAATTGGGGAGGAATAAGAGCACAGATACACTGAGTCAAACCTCTGATTGGTGTAGAGTGTAAGTCTTCAGCCGTCTCTTCCACTGCAGACAGCCCCGACAGACACAGGATGGTCTGCCTTGGTTTTTCGGCTTTGTGGTGGTGCAGAAGCAACGTGCATTCAGTAGAAACCGCACTTCGAGTTACCCACGTGTCCGCTCTGTTTCACCTCCAGTGTGGTATTCAGTAAATTATGTGAGATTACTCAACGCTTTATTATAAATAGGATTTGCTAGTGTAGGTGTTCTGAGGATGTTCAGGTAGACTAGGCTAAGCTGTGATGTTTAGTAGGGTAGGTACATTAAATGCATTTTACGCTTAGACGTTTTCAGCTTTACAGCAGGTGTGTGAGGATGAGCCACAACGTGATTGAAGAGCGTCTGTCTGAATGTCTGCTCCGCGCCATGTGGCTCAGGGCGCTGGGGAGGCGAAGGTGAGCACAGAGCTCGGGCTTCCAGGGGTGTGGGTTGCCCTGCTGGCCCTGCCCTCTGTCGGGGAGCCGGGGCTCATGGGCATCCCCAGGTGGCCCTTCCGTGGCTTCCCTGGAAGACGGGGCTTTCCACGGTCAGTGTTGTGACCTCAGATGCCACTTCCAGCCCCTGTATTCACATGCTCCGTAGAGTTTCATTTCATATTTAAAAATTCTTTCTTACTATCGTTAAGAAGTCATCTTTTAAAATTGTAAGTTTTGTTGTAGAAATCAATTTTTTAGAAAGATTGGAAGGCTTGGATGCTGTGAGCAGCCGGAGCTCCACGCTGCTGCTGGCCCTGCCCTCCTGCTCCCGGGCAAGGTCAGGCCGCTGGCGTCGGGGGGAGAGTTGTTCCGTCGTTCATGGGTTGCTAACTTTTGGAGTACTGCAATACAATTAAATACACTTAACCTTAAAATTGTCTGGAACGTGATTGAATCTTTGATTCACAAGCCCCTTCTGGTTCTTCCAGGGCCTCGGTTTGATCATTACGAGGATGAATCTCCTGCCCTGTTGGGAATGGACTGTTTTAATGGTTTAAACGCCCAGTAATTGGGAACTTTTCCACTCCGCGTCTGTGCGCAGCGTGTCCAGTGGAGGTGAAATCGAGACCCTCTGACCTTGCTGTGCCCTCTTCTCCAGGAGTGGCCAGGGGTGGTGAAGCGGTGGGCTAGGTGGGCTCGGCCCCCTCAGGCAGCGCTGCTAGGGCTGAGGCTGGACGGGGAGGCCCCATGATGGGTGGGACGGGGGTGTCTGAAAGCAATTTCCTTCCCCACCTCTCTCCTCATCCCTTCCATTTCCCCTCTGCACCCCTTCCTCATACCACCTCCTCCTCGCCTTTCCCCACCCTCCCCTCACCCTGCTCACAGCAGTGCCCCGTCCAGGACGCCAGCCCTGGTGGCCCTCCTTGGCAACCCCAGCTGGAGTCCCTGTGTCTTGCCTCCTTGCTGCCTGGGCCTGGCCTCCCAGCACCGACCTCTGGCCACTGCCCACAGGGTGCTGGGTGCACCACCACACAGGCTCCCGCTCGTGCGGGCTGCCTTGACTTCCCCCAACTGCTGAAAACCTTCATGCGAAAAGACAGGGCCCTCTACAAAGCTGCGGTGGTCTGCTGCCTCGGGGGTAAGACGAGCAGCTCCTGGCCTGATCCTGCGCATCTGGGCCCGGCAGGGCCCGGCATGGCTCCAGGTGGTCCAGGTGCAGAACCAGCCATGCGGGCGTGGGTGGGCAGCAGAGTGGCCGGGGACCCTTACAGGACGAGGTGTAATTTCCTCATTCGTCTGGAATTTAAAGAATTATAGGTACCTCGAGCTACTGACAGGTAAAAGACAGTAAAAAAATAGTGAAAGACACAATCTACCCTCTGAACTGATCTACAAGGCTATGAAAGCATCACTTTGAATAATATGCGGTAGATGTGTTAGAAAAATGTAATATTGGTGCGTGGACCCTCAGCCTCTCTGATGAGTGTTGTAATATATCTTGTTGAATGATGAATATGCTACTGTATGTTTCAACTGTTCCTGTCTTGTGGCTGAAAGAAAAATATATTAAAAATGAATGTAAAATATTGAAATTTAGAGGTTGTTATGCTCAGCTATAATTTCTTGTTCCTTTGGATATGTTAGACACGTTACTAATTATACAGTGTGTAGGCCTGCACCTGTACCAGGTACCGTGTGTGGAGTATAATATAATTCTTCGTCAGCCTGTGTACTTCTGCCGCCACCCTGAGAACGTCTAAGTGTGTGGGAGCGAACCCTGTGCAGCCCCGTCTCCTGGCGGATTCTCGGCTCCCGTGGGAGACCCTGAAATACTTTGAGTGTCATTGGGAGCAGTGCATTGTGTGGTGCAGAGCACTGAACTGTCACTACCCCGAGACCCCGAGTCCCCACAGCGCCTGGCGCTTTCTCACTGGGATTTGGGCCCAGGTGTGTAGGGAGGTGAGGGCGACCCCCACCAGACTGGAAACGCAGGTCTGAGCTCTGTCCCAGGTCAGCTGTCACAGTCCTCTTTGAGGACCAGCTCGGTTCCTCCTCCAGCTCCACTGGCTGTTCTCCTGTTCCCCGGAATGTGACGGAATCTTTGATTCACAAGCCCCTTCTGGTTCTTACAGGGCCTCGGTTTGATCAGTATGAAGATGAATCATCTTATGCTGTTGAGAATGAACTGTTTTGATGTGTTTAAGTGCCCAATAATTGAGAACTTTTCCACTTCACGTCTGTGCACAGCATGTCCAGTGGAAGGTGAAGTTGTGACCCTGTCTGACCAGCTGTCCAGGGCTGAAGGGGTGACGGTTTTGGGGGACTGGTGCTAGAGCACCGTCCCCTGGGCTCTGCTTTGGTCTACCCACCCTCCCAGTGCCGGGAGAATGAGAGATTGGGTTCTCCCGCCAACTCCTTGGCTCATGGGGTCCTGGGAACATAGGGGAAGGGAAACCCCTGCCAGCCGCGAGGAAGCATTTGGCAAAGGCGTGGTGGAGCTCTGACGACCTTATCCACCCAGGTTGTAAATGGGCGTGTTCAGAGCTGTTGCTCCAATTCTTGGATTAGAAACTGACCTGCCTCTTCTGACAGGGCCTTAGTGTGAGTGGAGCTGCCAGGCTGTCCCCCAGCACCTCCTTCCACCCCCCATCCCGGATCCTGACCCTGAAGATGACTCCATCTCTTCTCGTCCTTTCTCGGAGTTCTTCTGCAGCTGTCGTCTCCGGTGCGGCCCAGCATGGCCCTGGGGTAGGTGCTGCACAGGTCGTGTTGCACAAAGGGGTGCACGTTCCCCTTGGCAGTGACTTAGGCCTCACCTCTGTGTTGGGCATTCTAAGACTCACCCCCATGTTCGAGGACTGGGGAGGACTCGGCACACCGTCCTACCCACAGCTGTGATTTTACAGCAAAAGGACACAAAGCCCACAGCAAAGGGAAAAGGTGCAGGCGACACAGTCCAAGGGAAACCAGGCGTAAGCGTCTGTCGTTCCCTCCCAGGGGAGTCGCAAAGGATGCACTTAATTCCTCCAGCGTCAGGTTGTAGCAACACCTGTGCAGTGTGGCCACCAGGGAGCTCATTAGAGACTCAGATCTCGGGGCTTATAAGGGGGCTGGTCAGGTAGGCACCCTCTGTGTGGCATGTACCAAAATTCGACTCCTGGGAGGAAGGCAGGTATTCAGCATAAACCCCATGTCATGGGGAGCCACTCTTAGTGGGGAGTGGCAGGAACCCTCCCCGAATCTAAGTGCCCAGATGCCCACCGAGGATCAGCCTTGCACACAGACCTTTCTACAGATGAAAGTTTCGGGCCTATCCTGTCACATCTTGTGCATGCCTCTCAAGGTGCAGTTTGTCTACCCCTTGAATCTGGGCTGTCGGGTTCCAAGCTTGTTCAGGGGATGTGGCAAAGGTGACACAGGGTGTCTCCAAGCCCGGGCCTCTAGGGACCTTGCAGCATCTGCTTACACCTTCTTGGATGCTTGAGGCTATCCTGTGGAGAAGCTGGTGTGGGTCCCTTGGGTATGAGAGACCAGGTGTAGACAGTGCCAACCTCAGGCATGTAGGAGAAGCCTTATGGCCTGCCCAGCCCCAGCTGGTTTGTCACTTTGCTGCCGTGAGTGACTCCATACTTGCACCTACTTAGCTGCCATCCAGGAGAAGCTGGCACTGTTGACTCCTGGCCGGCTGAGTTCGGTAAGGGTGAAGGCCACGTCCTCGCCTTCCCTGCGGGATGATGTGCATACAGGAGGTACCACTTACTTGTGTGAATATAGACGTGTTCCGTCACTGACTCTGCATTCATTCCTGGCCTTGAACCAGTGAGCGTGTGATGGTAGGATCGCTGCTGTGCCTTTCAGGTGGGCCACACCGGTGTGGGGTAAGGTCTCAGACCATCGCACGCTTTGAGGACAGGAGGCACGGAAAGCCGGTTGGATATTTGTTATCTCCAGCTCCTGTGACACAGGCTGCAGCCAGCACTTGGGCAGTGGCTGTCGGGGGTGGGGCCATGCTGCTTGCGCACAGCATGACTCCGCACTCCTCACTGGGCCAGGGACCAGGAGGGGCTGGGTGCTGGGGTTCTTGTTACTAGACATGGAGAAGCTCCCAAGGGGACACCTCCTGAGTATCCTCATCTGTCCCGTTTGTCAGGTGGAAGTAATGTGCTTTTAATAGGCATAGTGTTACAAAGATAAGCAAAAGATGGGGCACACAATATAGTAGCTCAAAAATTGTAAACCGCTACAAAAACATAAGGTGTTACTAGAAATATTTCCAACGTAGAAAGTAAGTTCCTTAAAGATTTTCCGGTATCCATTTCCATTACTTCAGTTGGCTTCAGCTCATGTTCTCTGGAGATGATTTGGGCCCCATCAGGTGCTCTTGAGTGACTAAAATATCACCTGGCTTCCTAGGGGTTGCTGTTTCTCTCGTCCCTCTGGTCATTTGTTGGATCTTGCCGAAGTCCTGCTGTGGTTGAGGTGCCACAGGGAGGGTTTTAGAGTTCTCTCTCGGAGGCCCCAGGAAACTGGTGTTCCTCAGCTCTGCTCCGGGGCTGTCATGCTGCACGGAGGAGCTGTGTAAGGTCCGCATCTGTGCGGAGCTGCCAGCTAGCGAGCCCCCGTGGAGAGCAGGGGCTGTGGCAGGGGTCCCTGTTTGGGGCAGCGAGACTGAGTGGTCGGTGAGCAATCCATCATCAGTGGTGATCGATAGCTGGGAAGTGCCATCTCTCAGTGCCTGGCGGGCGACGTGTAACTGTTACAAATGGTGCCTGCCTTTGCAAGTCACCGAAGTTTGTGCCTGGATCCCCTGGCTCTGTGAGGCAGCACGTGTTTGGGGTATTTCAGTTTTAGAAACCTGGAAAAGGGATAATCAGAGCTGCTTTGTTTCCTTCCTTCACCAGAAACAAATGCCTTTCTTTATGCTTCAGCCGCCTCTAACCTGTTCCCACCCCTCCAGCCCGTGCGAGTGGTTGGCGGCCGGCTCCGTGCAGCGGGTGACTGTCACCGTCGCCTTCTACGGCCACCTGGGAAAATAGCTCCCAGCTTTGAGGCACATTATCAGTCTGTCACTAGAAGAGTGACTGCCCCTGGCCACCTCCGACCCCGATCCTGTGTCCCCATGCAGACCCAGGAAGATGGGCGTCTCAGGGCAGCCGGTGGCTTTATTGGCCAAGACTCATGCTGCCTGGGAGCAGCGGGCAGCTGGGAGAGTCCCCGAGCTCCTGTCATCAAGGGGGCTGTCCAGGGAGGAACCTTCTCCCTAAGAAGGTTCAGAAACTGGGGAGAACACAGGTTTTAGGATGCCCCAAAAGTGGATTAAAAATCTCATCCCTGGTCAGAAGGCAGGAAAGTGGCAACCTTATTCAAGGGAAAAAAAAAATCTCCTGGAGTCTAGATACAGTATCTTAGTAGTAATAAAAGCACTAGTACAGATTTACTGGTGCAGGAGTTTTAACTGTAATACTGTGGAATGGTAGGTTATTTTGTGTTCAAGAGCTACATTTATCACAAAAATGATGATATACAAATCACTTCCATATCACAAAATGTTCCTGGTCAAAATTGGCTTGAGGCAAGTGATATCTCCGAGTAAACAGTATATGAAGACCATATCTTAAAATGATAGATCACCTAATTTTGTTCTGACAGAGGTTTTTGCCGCAACAAACATCTGTCATTGAAATACCAATTCAGAGATATGGAAGCCAAATTGTAGAGGTTTTCTCGGATTTGTCACTCCTAACTTAAGAATGCTACTGTTCCACATTGTAGCTTTTATAAGATATTAGGCAATGTTGTACTTCAAGGCGCGTTAAAACAAAATAATCCAGGAAATATACTCGTGCTTTAAATGCAAACCAGCCGTTTACAGGTGCAGAAGTCAGGAATGGGCTGAGACACACAGGCTGTTTTTATGTGTAGACATCACAATAAGCCTGCTGTAATTTTAGATTTTGAATCCTAGAGTTAATTTCCTGAAAGATGAAACTTGGCATTGTGTCCTCTAGGCTTCATGCCTTCACTTCAGGTTTCTTTTTTTCTTTTTTCTTTAAGGATTATGATTATAATGTTGTTCCCAAGATTTGGAGCACCATTTTGGAGCTGTCCTGACAGGGGGAGCAGGTTTATAACTCAGGACAATAGTGATGTCACAGGGGCTTTGGGGTCTCCTTTTTCTTGGCATTCCTCCTTGTCAGGAGTTCTCACTCAGGGAGCCTTGCACTGGGGACAAATGTCCTGGGATTTAGAGGCAAGGAAGAATCACACGTTTCCAAAGAGGACACCAAAGAACTTCCACTGTACTTCAAGTTTAAAAAAAAAAAAAAAAAAAAATTGATCTTGATCCAAAACTTTGATTATATGATAGTTTGAAAAAGCAACAGAATTTGGGATGCTTGGGAGACATTTCAGAAACTTGCCACTGGTGACCAGTTCTCAAGGCTGCATGAGGTACAGTCTCTTTCAAAGGCTCCCGTTACTGAGAGACGTCTGGGCGAGGACTGTGGTGGGGGGGTGGGGGGGGTCTGCTCCCATGGGCCTGGAGTGGGCCGGGGTTTCTCAAGCAGGATGACAGAGCTGGCCCCGTTCCCGCCCCCCTCTGCCATCGTCTTCGTCCCTGCCCACTGCGGCCACCAGTCTCACTTGCCATGTCTCCTAGAGCTACGGCAGCTCTGGGGGTCAGAGTAGATTCCTGGAACCCAGGCTCTCAAAATGTGAGACACCATTCCTTGCACTGTTTCATAGGTCACTTCTTGCTTTTGGCTTTTGGACTCCATTATTATAGTATGAGACAAGCCTGGGCAAGTCCCCTGCCCTGTTCCTCTCCCTGTAGGGTACGAGATGATGGCTTAGCTTCAGGCTGTGGGGCCAAACTCCAGCTCCGCCACTTAGGCTTTGGCAAGTCACGTCAGCCGTTAAACTCCTGAGCGGTGATTTCCTCCTCTGCTGAAATGGAATTCCTACACTCGCCTGGCAGGTTCCAGTGTGATGATAGATGTAAACCACCTGGCCAGGGTCTGGCCCATAAAGCCTGAAATAAGTTTTCTGACATCCTGGAAGTGACGGTGGTGGTGGTAACAGCAGTAGTAACTGCGGTCACTGTCACCGGTTTGGTGCTAGCCTGCGGCTGACTCCAGAGGAACCCAGCACAGACTTGCCCTCAGGATTAGCTGCCTTTTCTAAAGGTTACACAGTAACTGCTTACCTAAGGCGCAGACTGGTCTTCCCGAGGACATCTCTAAGTCGGAGCCCTTCGTCCTGGCTTGCTGGACGGTTCCTACTGCTGTCTGGCATCACAGTGAGCTTCCCTGACTTGGTGGCTCTGCTGCAAGCCAGAGTGCCTGCCTGGGAGTGTTGTCACCGTGGGCCAGAAGCTGCCGGCTTTGGGTCGTGGACACATCAGTGGAACATTCCTTTGATCCCCGGCCTTGCACTTGCGAACGTCAGGGAAGGGGCAGCCGCAGAGCTGTGTGTTGGCAGGGCACTCTGTCCTCACCAGTATTGTTACGATCGCGGGGCGTGGCAGGCTGTGAATTACTTTTTGCTTTCGAAGGGAACAAAACAGTCACACAAACATTTATTTTTTACTTTTTATTTTTATCATGGGAATTCCATTTTTCTTTGCCTGCCTAAACATCACTTGCTTTCAATAACTGAGTGTAGACCGACTCCAGTGCTTACACTAAAATACATCTATCTTTGAGAAAGGGGGGCATTTCCATTTCTCTTTACCAAGTTACTTTTGTCACCCTCCACACACCCACCCACACTTCACAGCACCGCAGGCTGCCCCCGTGTGCTTAGTTTGAACATTGTTGTTAACTAATTCAACCTGAGTCCAGATAGTCCAAGAATCAAAGGTTTTGAGTGTGAACAAAGGGCCCTTATGTTCTTTTGTAGTCAAAATCCATGAGACCCTGCGAGTTTCAGGGCTTTGTGGGTGCTCGGGACCACGGGGCTCAGTCGGGTGCTGACTGGGTGGGAGTCCAGTGACAGCTTACTGAGTGTCTGCTCTGAAGTTACCAGGTAAGCTGGCAGGTCTGGGCTCTGCCCACCTGTACCTCCTGCCACGGCCACCACGCACAGGCACACAGCACGTTCTAGGGCATCCGGACTGGACCTGTAAAGTCTATTTTCAAAGCAAGTTATTTTGTGAAATATTGTAGTGAACTTATCAAAACTGGTGAAGCTGATGAAGTGAAATAAAAATACTGCGGTGAAAATTATTTTAGTGCAACATAATGAGTTCTGTTTTTCATATCTGGCAGATATTACCTACTAAATCTAATCTGCAATGCTGAGAATTATGCCATTTTTTATGATTTGTTTAATTTTGACTGAAAAAAATTGACTATTCATCGATTCTTGACCTGCGAGTATTGAGGAAAAAATTTAGTTAATAAGAATTTTCATGAGGTATAAATTTAAATGTATGAGGATTCTGCCTATCCTATAATACTACAGACATTAATTTAAAAATTCTATAAGAGCCTGAGGGCCTGGGGTGTCTGAAGAAAAGAAAGTGGAGGCAGTTATGGTTGTTAACTGGTAGATAAGGTCTGCTGAGATAATGCAGGAATATTTTTGTTTTCTCTGTCCTTGGTTACATGTGGCTGAGCATAATTGGAAGTTTAAAAACATGTTTATAATCTCGTTGCCTGTGAAGTGGTATCAATACACTTACGACAGAAATCAGAGCAGCTGTTAGTGCAGAAAGTTTCTTCCTGGTTCCCTGTAGCTGCAGTTCAAAGAGGACTTGAAAGAACTCATAAGAAATGAAGGATCCTAATAGTGAAGTTGGAGAATGTGAGTGAATGACATATTCTTTACACACCTCGACTGTCAACATTTCTAATCAAATCGCCCAGCCTTCTTCCTTCTTAAATGATACAGGCAATATTTCCTGTAATAAACACCCCTAAGTCTAATGAGAGGCCCTAAGGCAACTTCAAATGTACGAATTCATTGTAATTGAACAGCATAATCTGGAGGGCAGAGATGCCTGCTGCCCGGTCTCTTAACTTCACGGCTTGGGCGCTTTATGAAAAATGTTGTACATTTTGTTTACAACGTATGGCTGCTGTTTGAAGTATTGTATGTTCTTGTAGTACATAAGCTGGGGCCGCATAATGGAGGGAAAATCAAGGAGGCAATCTTTCATTTTGTTCTTGTATGAAAAATTCAAAAGACTGAAAACTCACCCAGAGAAATTTTGCAAGCATATTATTTTCCAATGTTTCGATCAATTTGTCTGTCAACCATGCTGAGAGGTGGAAGGGGCCAGCAAAAGCAATTTAGCTTGTGAGGTCCAAAATAGAAATGTTTTAGGGAACCTTGTCACATGTTATTTCTTTATATTAGAACCGCCATGTGTTTTATTTGCTGGTCATATTATGAAGAGAAATTGATATCAATCATCTAAGTAAGCTATGAATATCTGATATAAATATTACTTTTATATGCATGCATCAGAATAAAATATACATTAATCTTCTAATGCATGCAAGAACCTTCAGTGTGACAACAGGGCCCTTGTTTTGGATTTTTCCACTTAACAATTCATGGCACATTTTAATTGACGGTACCCAAGTGACGCTCCGTGGAAACATCTTGCACATGAATGTTGCTGACCCTGCCAGGGCTTTAATTAAGCTATAATCTTCCTACAGTCAGTACATCTGGGATTGATAAACATATCCAAACCACGCTTACAATCTAAGTGTTGCTTTTTCAAAAAATTGGTACAGATATGTGAATTTTAAATAAAAGGTTTTGGTCAAGCTTCCAGTTGAAAACTTAGTTGGGATTTAAGATCAGGTAACCTTTAGAAGTAGCTAAATTCTAAAGTGAACGTACAATTTTGATGAAACTTGTCCAGGAAAACCTGTAATTCTATGTTCTGTGTACCCCAATACTACTACTTCAAATCTTAGGTAAACATGTTAAGGTTATTTACAGACACGAATTAACATCAATTGGCTTACAAAGATGCCAGTTTAATTTTAATGTTCAAATCAGCCAGAATCTTCCTCCTACAGTAGTAGCCTTAGAAGTGCTGGGACTGTCTTCCCATGACATGACGCTTCTCCATGGGCTTGATACATCTTCCCGGTTTTTCAGAATTTAGAATTAAGTATAATAGTTCAACATGCTCAGAAACTTACTATGCTATGGATGCTGATGAATGGAAATGGACTGTGACAGATTAAGTCAGAAATCTTTACCCATCATGTGGATATTAATATTAAATTGTGTTCCCATACAAATTCAGTTAATTATGATTTGGGATGGAGACTGTGCCACCAGCAGTTGTTACATAGCGTGCTTGGCATAGCCGCTTTCTTCCAGTGACTGCCTGTTGCATTGCACACGCATGTACCCAGGTGATGCTCCAACATTTAGTTGCTTATTAATACACAGTGGCAGTTTCTCTGGATTTGTTCTTTTCCTTGTTTGGTTTAGAACTATTTAAAGTAAAGTTAATTATGAACATCCTTATGTAGACATCTTTGTGTACTTATGTAAGTTATATAAAATTCTGAGAAGTAGAATTTAAAATTCAGATCTCTGCAAAATTGTCTTAATTTTTTGTATTTTAATTGAAGTTGACCATCTTGTTGGTCTCTTGTGTTTCCTTGGTAAAATGCTTGCTGTTATTTTTCTATTGGGTTGTCTTTTTCTTGATTTGTAAGAACTTTTTGCATATTAAAAAAAAAATCATCATTTCTATTTATATTTTGTCCATGGACTTTTTTTTTCAGAATTTTTAATGGAGCCAGATTTTTTTTTCTTAACCTTTCCTTTTGGAATAATCTTAGATTTACAGAAAGGTTGCAAAGATAGTACAGAGAGTTCTAGTGTACCCTTCACCCAGTGTCTCCTAATATTAACAGCTCACATAACCATAGTACGTTTGTCAAAACTAAGAGATTGATATTGGTACAGTTGTACTCAGGTTTTTAAATCTATTCCTATGACTTCTAGATGTTATGACATGCTCACACAAAGGCCTTTCTCACCTTGAGACTGTTTTGTTTTGTTCTTGTTAATCACCTATGCTTGTTTTCTATCACTTCTTGGGTTTTCACGTATTTATCTTTGAATTACTTGAAATGTGTTTTTTTTTTTAAGGAGTTTTGGTTGGAGCCCATCATTATTTTCATCCAAATGCTTATGACAATTTTCAATACCTTTTGAGTTAGTCAACTTTTTGATTGCACACACATCACAAAGACAAGAAAAACCACCTGCTGATAGATTTTGTAGTTTGACTTGATCATATTTTTTTGGTGATACCTACTATATGAAAGACTATAAAATCTAGATTATTTCATATTTATTACAAAAATTCTTCTAAGATCACTGAGAATTGTTTCCTTGAATTCTAAATAAATGACTTTGTAATTTTGATAATTGAACTTTTATATCATTAAGCTATTCTAAGTCACTTTGAAGGAGGCAGAAAGACCTAACTCAATGCTACTGACACAAATACTTAATTTTGTAGCGTATACCAAGGGCAGAATTTCCCCTGACCCAACAACCAAATAATGTATCCCTGGAGTTTAGGAATTGATGAAGCTTGTAATTGTTAATTTGTCACAGATGATACTGTTATTTATGTATAATTATTTTTGAGAATTCATGTGCTAAATTTTCAGCAAATAGTTTTAGGTCTACCTTTAGCTTTTTGACCTTTTGGGGAAAAATGTCACTTTAAAAGAGTAAGTTAAATACTTTATTTATTTATTTTTGGTGCCATATATTATAGAATTGCATTAACTTTCAGAGAAAACCACTGTTCTGGGCTTAACCTGTGCCGAGGCAGCCCTTTCTACTCTTAGAGTGTTTATGCATAACTTTTCGTTTCTTGAGGTGGCTTCTGGTTTATAGCAAACTCGCTATGGTTGAACAGTTTTCTGCAAAATTTTAGGAAACTTTTACTAAGATACTAATGAATAATTTAGTATTTTGATGCATATATGAATTTGTATCATATTTTAGTAATGAGTTTTTACTTTTAAATGTATATAAATCATAGTTTGGGGTTAAAGAGACATTAGCATTTTCTTTGTAATAACTCTTTGCAGACACACGTGGGTTCTAATCTTGGCTCCACCACCCTCTGGGTAACCTGAAGCAGGTTATCCTCTATGTCTAACCTCAATCTCTCTGTCCATAGAAGAGAATCACACGGCTGACTTGTGATGTCCTGTTACAGAGGTCCTGTTCTGTGCTGGGCGCTTGGCACAGGTCCTTGATCGGGGTTAGGTTCTCCAGCACTTGCTTTGTAAACACAGTACTGGAAACATTATTGTAGACCTGTCACATGGCAAGTTTTTCCCTAAGTCTCCCACTTTAGAAATTGTTAAAATTTGGTTGCCTCATTACCATTTCCTCTTATTTCTCTCAGATCTTTTGTATCTAAGACTCTCATTCCCAAAAGGTAATGGGTACGTTAAGAGGCAGAGTGGGGACCCTGTGACACCTGGGAGAGTGAGAGCACCCGGCTGTGAGTTTTGACCCTGGCCGCTGTGGGACCCTGGCCATCACCCTCCTCTGCTCCGTCTTCCCTATTTGTGACTGGAAACAACAAACTCGCAAAGTCGTCATGCAGAGAGATGAGCTTGTAGATTGCCTTTTATGTATTAATGGGAACCTAAGGATAGCTGGATTATTAAGCAATTTAGAGATATTTTTCCATTATCTTCTCTGCTTATCACTGTTTCTCAAAAGCTGTAACAATTTTACTACAAATAATTTTAAAAGTCACTCTGGAGTGTGTATATTCTAGTGAGATATTTAAGGCATTTTATAAACTTTAAAGTGCTGTTGACATTGGTCACTTGTGAGTTTGTGAGCCATTACCTCATTTAAGCATGTTGTAACCTCAGCGTACTGTGTATGACATAAAGAACTTCAGTTCTGTTATCCCAGGAATGCCGAAACTTGGATTTCTGTAGCAAATCAAGATGACTTAAAAATCTTACAAATCTTCCACATTGAATTAAAACGAGATGAAGATGAGCTGAGCATTTTCCAAAATGGAAGGAAAAATGGCCATTGTTTTTGATTCCTAATTATGTAACCTATTCTGAAATTTCAAAAATGGGGTTACGCAGAGCACCGTGTTAAAAGTAAGACCTCCTCATTGGCTGCCTCCCTCCAGGCAGTCACTTGGCCCCCCGGCTGCACTCTGTGCTTACCTGGGCCTGTCGCAGGGCCCTGTGGTCCTGTGGGTCAGGAAGGTGGCATGTGGGCTGGCCTGGGCAGCGGCGCTCTCCTCTGGATGGGGACAGTGTTGGGTGCAGCCTGGCCCACTCTGTCTCCATATAGGCTTCGTGATACATGGGCCCCCAGCCCCTAATTAAACACGCCTTCAGCATTTCTGAAGTCTGAAAGGATAAGTCATTAGGGATGTGTGGAAGGACATGTTTATTAAAACATCTTTATTTACCTTAGACATAGTGTTATCTCAGTTGAGTGTCCGTGTTTTGAAGGGCAAGATACAGAATGAGTTTTGGCTAGTAGTTTTGAGTTTCTTCCTTTGGAGGCTTAATACTGCATGACTGGAGACCAGCTATGTGTGAGTCACCTTTCTCCTTTGGCAGCGAGCAGATGTGAGTCGAGGTTACAAGCCTTGGAGTCTCTTAGACATCGCTTGCATACTAACTGATTTTCATTTTCGTTGCTATAAAACAGGAATAAACAATACTTTCATAGGGAGGCAGTCGGAAGTTAAAAGATGGCGGATGGAAAGCTCTTAACACTGTGCCTGGTCCCAGAGAGGGCACCTCGGGGATCCGACTGGGGCTTGGCAGTTCTGGGAGGACCACTGCTTAGACAGTCTGCTGTGTGGTGTTGTCAGGTACTGATTTTCATTTTCCCTCTAAAGTACACAAACCTATTTATTAGGCTTCCCAGGCTTCAAGCAGGTCAATCTGTCCCGAAGACAGCTGTGACCTTTTCAAAGTAGGTGACAAAGATCTACCCGTCAAAGACTCATAGCACTCTGAGAGCCAGGAGGAGCGAGACAGCCCTCACAAAGCTTGTGGACTTTCTGCCACATGCTGTGGCACTGAAGTCTTCTCTGAACACGGAGATCCCAAGTGGTACCTGAGATTGGGTTCCTGGTGTATCTCTTGCTTCTAGGGGTTAGGGATGCTAGCAGACAGAACTGAAGAAGGAACACATCATTGTCCCAGCCCACAGCCCCGTGTCCCCAAGAGCTGCTGAGACCGTCGCCAGGCAACCAGCATCCCAGAAATTAACCCTGATTATGGACTCCATGTTGGGCAGTACGACAAGCTAAGTTCTGTTCAAGTTTACTCGACTAATTCCAGGAAAGTGTGAGATGGAGCATAGATGTGTCCGTTTCAACTTACTCATTTGCTTCTCACACACAGTTGGAGTCAGTTTACCTGGTGCCGTGGTGTATAAAACTCCCTCAGCAAGCGGGTGGCCATGTCTCTGACAGACACCCCTAGGTGGGCAGAGTGCATATTCCCACAGACACGGAGTGGAGAATAAATGCTGAGCAGGTTGCGTGGAAGCTGTTTGGGTATTGATTCAAATAGATCGTGGGTTAAATGGGCTTTTCTGGCACAGCCTGAGGATGTATTTTTTTTTTTTTTTTTGAAAATGTGTTATGAGTTCCAAAAAGATCCTACAATGAAGTATCAGAACTAAAACCTGGTTGAGGATCAGACATGTTTTTCAAATCCAAGCCAGGGACACCCTGTCATCTCAAGTGCTGCACACAGTGTGGGGAAGACAGGCAGAGATGGGACACTGGAGTATTCCAGGACTTCTGAGCATGTAGAAGGTTCAGAGCCACATCCTGATTCCATGTCCTTGGTGACTTTTATCACGGCACCCAGCCTGCTGACATTGTGGGGCTAACGTTAAAAACAAGGTGAACTGCACGTTCCTGGACCCTGCAGTGCGTTCCTTGCTGGAGCTGTGCTCAGTGTGAGGGTGCAAAGCTGGGCTGTTGGTGCCACTGTGTGAACACGGTGGCTTTGCCCTGCCAAGGTCACAGGACCGCTCCAAAGTAGGGTGGGGGTCCAGCCGTGTGCTGGCATGTGAGGGCTCGAGGGAAGAGGGCTCGGCTGCGAAGGGAGACGTGTTTCCTTCGACCCAGAGGAGGGCGTATCGTTGTCGGAGGACTCCCATGTTTTAATTGCTAGGTTTCTGTTACACCGTGCGTGTGTTACTGTCTCAGAGTAAGTTCTCGCTGTCGGTGGGCAAGTGGTGTCCTCGGAGAAGCACCTGCCACCTGCGGGTGGAGGCTGCACAGTAAGAGGAAGGCGCGGAGAAGCTGACGGTGGTGTTGCTACTTCTTGTGAGCACCTTTGAAATGGGTGCAAATGTTCTAATCTGATTCAGTCTCCATAAGCCCTTGGTGAGGTGTAGGTATTGTGTGCTCTAGAGAGGAAACTGAGGCATGGGGAGCTCCCATAACTGCTCAAGGTCACACAGTTCCTTGGAGGTGGAGGCAGGATTTAAAGGCAGGGAGGCTGGCTCTGGAGCCCGTGGGCTGCGGGAGGGTCTGCAATGTCCTCTGGAGACGTTCTCGGGGGTTTGGTGCGGGCCAGGCGGCGCATGCCCTCCAGCACACAGGACACCAAAGTCCATGCCTGCCTTCCCCAGACTGGCCCCCGGAGGGCGTCCTCCAGAGCAGCCTCTCTGCCAGGACCGTGGGCCCAGGCTTCTGTCTCCAGCCGACAGGTGCAGGCAGGCCTGACAGACGCCCCAGGGTTGGGCCACCCAGGGAAGCAAGTGCCTCGAGTGTTTCTATCATGTTTGGACCTTTGTCGCAGACGTTTACTGAGCTGTTACCCTTAGTGACGTTTCCAGGAACCACGGCTGCTCTTCCGAGAAGTGCATCCTTACGGTGGCAGACTCTCACGGCCCTGTGGAGCCACTGTTGCATTCCGGTGTGACGCAGCACCAGAACCCGGCAGGTGCTCGGGGCATGTCCGCAGTTGGCTTTTGGTCTGTCACAAAGGACTCTGTGAAGGGGTAATGATGCTATTTTGTAAGATCAAAAGGGGGAAACAGCTGCATGGGTGGTAATTGTTAACAGTCCGGCTGCCGTGTGGCTTTAAAACTGCATGGTGTTCAGTGTGACCTTTCATGTGGTGAGCGTGTCTCGCTATGGCGCATTAGTGTGTGTCTTCCCTGCGGTCCGCTGTGCTCACGTTCTGCTTTCTCCTTCTGTGGTCCCCGCATACCAGGGCCACTCACAGGCTGTTTTCCCAGGTCCTTGTGTAGCTGGGAGTGGTACAGGCGCGGCACCACTGAGTTTGGGGTCCTGTTACTCCTCCGGGTGGCCGTCCTTGGAGAACGGGACTCCAGGTCTTCATGGCCCCAAGTCATTGCCGTAGTCTCACAGCCAGAGAGGCTGTTTTCCAAGTAAGCTGTCTCCACGTTATTCCCGCGTGTTTGGCATTTGAGTGATGCGGTAATTTCTGATGAAACAATGGAGAAGACACAGGCTCCAGAAGCTAAATGCTCAAAATTGGTGTGTTTGGCTACTTGCCCAAGTACTGACACTTCTCAGAATTAAAAATTCTGAGACTATTAAAATTTTTTCTTTAAAAAAAAAAAATTGAGTCCCATCTTCAAGGCATCCTGACCCACAGAGGAAGAGGACTTTGTCCCTCTGCGCATGAGGAGGGCTGCGAAGATATGAGCACACCCGGTGGCCGTGCCCCAATCCTCCTGGAAATAAAACCGCTTCGGTGGGATCCCCTGGCTGAGTATTTTAAAGCAGCAGTTTATTTTGAACGGTTTCCATCCTTAGTAGCTGAGATGCGGAGGCAGTCGGCTTTCTCTTGCCTTTGTCGGGCACCTGGCGTCTCGCGGGAGGCCTGCGCCCGTCTGCAGATGGGGCTCCACAGGGAGGGGGAGCCGCGCCCTCCCGGCCCCTTCCCTGGCGGCGGCGGCAGCCTGGTGGGTGACATGCCTCTGGAGCGATCATCTAAACATGCTCCCTTTCAAACATGAAAGTGTTCGCAGCTGGTCTGTGTATGAGGGACATTGTAAAGGATCCTTTTGATGGTGACTAAAAGTGGCTTCTCTTGGCCTGGGCCATGTTTGGGGTCTGCCAGAGGTCCCCACGTGGCCTCTCCCGTGACACATGCACACACGTGGCCGAGGCTGTGGACAGTTGCTGTGATGTGAATGAGCCGAGAAGCTAGTGGTCTGTCGTCAGTAAGGAGGCCAAAGTGACCTCACTGTTGCATTCCCATTTCCGCAGTGCAGAGGGCTTCTGTGCACCACCTTGGCTGGGCGGCTGGCTGGCATTTAAAAAGATAACATCCCAAGTAAAGTTCTCACCTGGGTAGGTATTGCTAACATTTTTAAAAACATTTAATTGTATGCCTCTTAAACTTTTGTTCTGTTCAACCTCTACTTGATACTTGGATTTTAACTTTAGAAGGATATTACACATCATTTCTACACCATAAAGGGAGACAATCTTGCCTCCCCCCTGCCCTTGTTGGAGCTGAGAGGAGAAAAATAAGATGTAAAATAAACTTGGTACAGTTGATGGTATGCTGCAGAGCAAAAACCTCTGTTGCTGCTTTTCTTGGGTCCTGAGTTCGCACGGCATTTTCCGTGTCTGGTGGCACGTGGGCCTGACCGCAGCGCAGGGGAAAAGGGGGCTCCCCTGGCGAGGGCCCTGTGCCCACCCGGCCGGCACGGCTACTCCCGGGCTGCGTATCGACTGCAGGCGCCGTGGACCGAGAGGAGAATTATTTTTTTAGAGGAAAGATATTTATGACTGAAAACAGTGCTAAAAACATGAGAATATTGATCATGGTTTTGAGAGATGCTTGCACTGAATCACTTGATATACCTAAATATCGGCTTCATTCTATCTTTCCTAAAAGACAGATTGCCAACACAAAAGATGAACAATCTTGAGGGGAAAAATCTTATATCTTTCTGATGGGCTGTCTTGCTTCCTTCCATTACAATAGGGAGAAAAGAGATCTGTACAGCCTTCTAAAGTAAGGAACAGACGTAATAAACTGCGTATTGGAGCTTCTGTAAAACTGCCTTGGGTGTACTTGATTTAACTTGTGGTAATAAGGTAAATTAACATCACATGGAAATTCAACTAGCTTAAACATTTAACCAATCTAACAATTAACAATTCTAAAATCAACATAAAAATAAAGACAGCAAAAGACCCATTATCATTTGAGGACTTAATTTGTCATTTTAAGAAGTAATCTTTTGGGGTTCTGAGGATATTTATAAAGGAACAAGTAAAGCTAATTATTTACCTGTCAGACATTTTTGTAAGGCGAGTAATTCTTAAATTTTCTCTTAAATTTTAGACCGATTTTGGATTGAGATGGTGTGTTGCTTTTGTCGTTCAAGGTAGAAAGTGGACAGGCAGACGTCCTTCCTTTGGGTAAAGAGGGAGACTTTTCTGGGTAGGTTGCAACGTAGAGGCCCTGCCCTGCCCTGTCCTTTTCCAGAATTTTTTCTTATGTCCACCAGCATCCCCCTTAGCGTGTAGGGCGGCTCCCGTGGTGACTGGAGCTGGCAGGGCGTGCTCCAGGGTGCAGTGAAGACGTGGCATGTTGGTGGCGCCAGAAAACCTCTGACACAGAGACAGGAGTTAGTGGCACAGCAGTGAGGTGACAGAGTGCTGCTCCTGGGGAGAAGGAGAGGTCAGTAAGTGGGCTGGGGGGCCTGGATCATTGTGTTAAGAGAGGCAAAAAGTGCCCTTAGTAGGGTTAGAAAACATGGTTTCCAGGGGGTTCTTGTAGAAAAAGAACCAAGGAAAGGTGCCATTTGGCCCGCAAAAGGAGTGACAAGCTCTTGGCCCACTGGCCTGATGCAGCAGATCAGTGATGTCCCTAGTGGGGTGGGGGGCTCCTGACAGGTGTCTTAAATTTTAATTGTCAACATGTAAAAATCAGGTTTCATATTTGAAAAATCATGTAGTACTGCTTCATCTTTTTTATGCAACTTAATTTTTTTCATTTTATAGCTTTATTGAGATATTTAATATACTCTAAAATTCACCCCATTTAAAGTACACAGTTCAGTGGTTTTTAATATAGAGTTGTATATCCATCACCACAGTGTCATCTTTAGAACTTAATACCCTCCCTCCCATAAAAAAAATGGGCCCTGTACCAATTGGCAGTAATATCCCCTCCCCTCTCTTCCTGGCCTCAGCCTCCCCCTAGTCGGTTTCTGTCTCTGGATTTGCCTGTTCTGGACATTTTGTGTAAACGGAATCGTGCAGAATGTGTCCTTGTGACTGGCTCCTTTCACTTAACATAATATTTTCAAGGTTCATCCACGTTGCAGCATGTATCGGGACTTCATTCCTTTTTATGGCCAAACAATACTGACGTATGGATGGACCACATTTTGTTTATCCATTGGTCGGGTGATGGGCATTCGGTTGGTTTCGCCTTTTGGCTGTCGTGAATAAGGCCACTGTGAACGTCTGTGCATGTACGCTCTTATTTCGGCTGGGTCCTACGGCAGCTCCGTGTTCAGCATTTGGAGAAACTTCCCAGCGGTTTTCTAAAGCAGCTGCAGGAGTTTACATTCCTATCAGCGGTGTATAAGGGGTCAAATTTCTTCATGTCCTCACCCAGCACTTGTTTTGTCTTTTTGATTTTAGGCGGCATCATGGGTGAGAAGTGATTTATCTCGTTATGTGAAATAGACGCAGATAATCAAGTTGGGATGGAAGCAGGGTTTTTATTCCAAGTGGGGCTCATTGATGGGACCCACAGTTACAGGCTGTAAGAGGAGGGGCATACGTAGTGTTATTTCCTTTTGCCAAAAACAATATTATTAAGATTGTAAATGACATACAAAAGTGCTCATACAGTAATTCCCCCTTATCCACAGGGGGATGATACATTCCAGGAACCCCAGTGGATGCCTGAAACCGACAGTACCAATCTCTCTACATATAGTGGTCCCTCGTATTTGGGGGGGACTGGTTCCAAGACTCCCTGTCAAAATTAAATTCCAAGGTTGCTCGAGCCCCTTACATAAAATGGAGCAGTGTTTGCATGTAGCCTATGCACATCCTTCTGTATACTTTGTATCGTCTCTCAGTTACTTATAACACCTAATATGATGCCTACACACCACTTCATTTGCGTAGATTCAACATATCACTCAGCACATGGCAAGTTTAAGTTTTGCTTTTTGGAACTTCATAGAATTTTTTTTCTGAATATTTTCCATCCATGATTGGTTGAATCTGTGGATGCAGAACTCATGGGTACGGAGTGTGGAGGCTGACTGTGCTATGTCTTTTCCTATGATAAGGTTAATTTGTAAATTACCACAGTACGATTAACAATGATAATAAAATGGAGCAATAATAACAGTGTGCCAGTGATGCTGGCACACTTATACTTAAATGTATACCCAAAGTATAAGTGAGGCCATTAAGTGACATAAGGTCACAGTGCTTGTGTTCACGTGACCACCTCGAACACGATCTGATCATCACGATGGCACCTAAGTGACTAGAGGGCAGGTAGTGAATACAGCCTGGGCATGCTGGAGGAAGGGGTGGTTAACATCCCAGGCAGGACGGAACAAGATTTTGTTATGCTGCTCAGAACGATGTCCAATATAAAACTTATGAAGTGTTTATTTCTGGAATTTTCCACATAATGTTTTGGACCATGGTTGACCTCAGGTAACTGAAACTGTGGAAAGCAGGATGGTGAATAAGTGGGGACTACTGTATGTAAAGTTTACTGCTTGACACACATATGACCATGATCAAAATAATGAAGCTTCCTCTTGCACTGTTGTGACTCCTGCCCTTGCCCCTCCCTGCCTTCTCATCCCAATACGATCACTGATCTGCTGTCAGTATGCATGAGTTTGAATTTTCTAGGATTTTATGATGGACATACATACATGTGTATTGTATATATAGTTTTGTAGTTTTACAAATGAATCAGAGTGTGCATAGTCTTTTTGTCTGACTTCTTCCAACGTACTTGAGATTCATCCATGTTTTTATGCATCAATAGTTTACTTTTCTTTGCTGAGTAGTGTTCCATTGTATGGGCATAGCAGTTTATCACTCATCTGCTGTATGTTGAGGACTTTTCCTCTAGCTTTTGGCTATTACAAACAGTGCTGTTGTAAACATTTATGTAAAAGTCCTTGTAAGGACATGAGCTTTTGTTTCTCCTGGGTAAACAACTAGGAGTGGATCATGTGGTCAGTGAATGTTTAGCATTTAACAAATTTCCAAACTGTTTTCCAGAATGGCTGTACCATTTTGCTTTTCCTGTCAATAGTGAGAGTTCCGTTCTCCATTGATGTCATTTTTCTTCTGCGTGGAAGGCTTTACGTTTCTTGTATGGGGCCTGTTGGTGACAAATTCTTTTAGTTTCTGTATGTATCAAAAAGTATTTTAGTATTTAAAAGTTACTTTTTGCTGTATATAGAATTTTAAGTTGTTTTCTTTTTCTTATTTTAAAGATTTTGTTCCACTGCCCCCAACTTACATTGTTTCTGACCAGAAATCTGTTGTCATTCTTATTTTCATTCATATGTCTAGCACTTTTATCCTTCTAGTTCTTAAGTTTTCTTTATCACTGGTTTGGAACAACGTGATAATTTTATGTTTTGGTGTAGTTTTTTTCCATGTTTCTTGGGTTTCATTGAGTTTTTTGAATTATTGTAAAGTTTTCGTCAAATTTGAGAAAAAAAAATTGGCTATATTTTTTTAATATATTTTTTTTTGTTCATTCGTGTTGTCATGTTCATCAGAGCCTTCAATTACATATACATTTGGCTGTTTTAAGTTCTCCCAAAGTTCTGTAATATTGTCTTTTTTTGCCGTATTCATTTCAGGTAGTTTCTATCATGTTTTCAAGTTCCCTAATCTTTTCTTTAATGTCTAATCTGCTGTTAATGCCATACAGTACTTTTCTTCTCAAACATTGTAACTTTCATCTCTAAAAACACCATTTGTCATCTTTATTTCTTGTATTTTTCTAGTTACCTTTTTGACTTATGGAATACAGTTATAACTATTTTGATGTCCTTGTCTGCTAATTGTAGCATCTGTGTCAGTTGGGGGTTTGAGTTTTTTTTTTTTTTTCCTCTACTAGCAGTTGTATTTTCCTCCTTTTATGCTTCTGTGGTATTTTTTCATTTGGGTGCTTTATATGTGAATTTTACTTAGTTGAATGCTTGATATTTTTAAAAAATATTCTTTAGCTTTGCTGTGCAGACAGGTAAGTTACATGGAAGCAGTTCCATCCTTTTGGGTCTGGCTGTTAAGATTTATTAGTTGGAACTAGAGTAGCATTTGTTCTAGGACTAATTATTTCCCACTGTGGAGGCAACATCATGGGAGGAGGGGCCCCTGGCAGGGAACTGCAGGCAGCCGATATGAACTGAGTTCTTGGCTAGCAGCTGGCAGGAAAACAGGACCTTGGTCCTACAGCTGCAAGGAAATGAATTCATCCAAAAAACAGCTTGGAAGAGGACTCTGAGCCTTAGCTACTAAGAATCACAATTACAGCCGACACTGATTTCAGCCTGAGAGACACTGAGCAGAGAACCTGCCAAATGGTACCTGAACTCCTAACCCAAGCAACTTATAAGAAAATAAATTTGTGGTGTTTTAAACCACTAAATTTGTGGTATATTCTCTCCAAGTAGCTTGTTGTCCCTTTCTCTTCATATTCCTCTCACACTCACTCATGCACTCAGGAGTAGGAGCAGTGTGGGGCAGCACGGGTGAGTCACTGTGGACCTTCCATTAAAGAAGTTTGCCAAGGGTATTGCCCTGGAACCCTGGGCCAGCTCCTGACCGCACTGCAAACTAGCGTGTGCCCTGGATGGGCTTCCCTGGTCTGCACTCCCCTCTTCTGTGGAGTGACGCTAGCAGTGCATCTTCACAGGGCTGCTGCAGCATCTGGAAAACACTCCACATCCTGCAGACTACCTAGGAAGTGCTCCACGGTTAGGAGCTATTATCTTTGCACTTACTGTGTTAAATATTGCATGCATACTACATATTTGCAGAGCTTAATGAACAAAGAGACATTTTAGGACAACTAGCAGACACTGGGCCCAGATTGTCAGGGGAAGGGAAATGTATCTTTGGCAGTAGCTGGTGCAATTGCTTTTTTAAACACTGGTGTTCTGGATACTGCCTTGCAGTAGGCTTTAATTGCATTGATCTAGGGCTGTTGATGGCTGGGAGAGGTTTATATTCTTATCACTTTCCTACCCTCTCTTTCTAGCTGACAGGCCATTTGGAGCATGGGGTGGGTGGTATGTCTGGCCACAGAAGTGGTGTCTGAAGAAGAGGTGTCATGGTTCTGTGTTCACCACTGGACTACTTGTGGGTAGCTCCGCAGCAGGCCATCACAGCGGCCTGGCTCCTTACACCACCGTGGCTGGGGTGGGGGCAGACTGTGTCCTCGTGTCCACTGTCCCTTGCTCACTGGGCTGTGGTGGGCGCCCAGGGAACATGGTGCTTGTGCACGGCCCTGGCCAGGGGCACACCTGGGCAGTGCTGTGGAGCTCGGGTGCTGCTCACTTGTAATCTCCAGAGTTTTGTGGGCAAACTCTGGTAGAATTCGGTTTCTTGGTCACATTATGACTTGCATGGAGTGAAATGAAATGTTAGCATCTGTAAGTTGCTGTGGCCTCTACTAAAAGTATAAGATACTCAGAAATGAGACTCTCCTTTATTTAAGTTAGCAGGATTGAAAAATCTTGTCTTTGGAAACTTCTCCTAGTGATTTAACGCAGGTCAGATATCGAGGCCCCACCTGCCATAGACAGTGACATGCTGTGGCCCTGTGCCGGCTCCAGCACTGCTTTCCACGTGTGCCCCCGAACGACTCGCCCTGCTGTCTGAGCAGCCCCCAAACCAGGGCTCGGAGCTTCTCTAGTCACAGCCCATCTGGGTCCTCATCCTTGGGCTCCAAATCCCTCATCTTCCCCCACCCCTCCCAGCAGATGGGCGACCAGTTCCTGTCAGTCTGTCTTCCATGTGGCTCCCCGTCTGAGGCTTCACTGCCTGTCCCTGGCAGGGCAGAGGCCACCCTTTTCTGATCTGCCCAGAGCCTGGTCTGTTGAGCAGCCATCGCCTGGGTGCTGCTCATCCAAGACAGCCCTTCCTTGGTGCGGCCCAAACCACTGTGAAGCAGCTGGGGTCCTGGAACAGGCTACTGGCTCTGCCAACTCCCTGCTCGCCTAAGGGTGTTGCATGTGCCTGTTGTCTTTTTCTTTCTTGGAAATGCACCTTTGATGTAATTTTAATATAAAAACAGTCCACTTTATAGTTCAATTGCTTTGAGCACATTTATTAATAATAAACTGAAATGTGCTTATATAAATTGTTCCCTGAAAAGCACCTGGAACCCATAGTTCTACATGGACTGAATACTCCTATTGGAAATTTTAATTCATTAGATGGCTTAACTCAGCACTATTTAAATGTTAATGAACAAAGAGACTAGATACAATGCGAGTCAATTTTTCTCTACATTTTGTGAATCTGTATCGGAGCAAAAGAAGAATCTGTTTCTATTTTGCAATGAATAGTTTTTAGCCATGGAATTGCCAGCAGAGGCAAGAAAGTACGAATCTTATTTTTGTGGAACTAGCCAAGAAAAAGAACGTAAACTTTGAAAAGTGTGTCATTTGCCATTCACAGTCTAATGAAAAACTCAGAGAGGCCAGAAACTCTCCATAAAAATTCTGATATCAGCATTTAAGGAACAGCAAGATGGTGTATACAAGCATTTAAGGGATTCACAATCCACAGTTTACTGGCACTCTAAATGCTATGAATCTTGTACGAGCAATCACAATCTTGATTTTATTACCGAAAGGGACCCCTTATGAAGAACATGTCGGTGCGGTGTGCAGGTTAACAGACTCCAAGCTGCTCCTGCTTCTCCCCACCAGCTGACAGAAGAAAGGTGGACAAATTACCTTCTAAATCTGAAGGGTGCTTGGCTCTGACAAAATCGCCGTTTAGTTAAAAAGTGTCTGAAAACGACATAGTAGTTGAAAGTGTTCAACTTGCAAGTTGGCCAAATCCAGTGTTTTCTGCAGGCCAGCATTGGTGGGACGTGGGCCTGCCGAGGTGTGGGCTCTGGTGCAGGGGGCTCGGCCAGTGTTGGGTGTGTACGGTGCTCCCAGCACAGGGAGGACAGCCCAGAACTGTGCTGGACATGGTGGGTGGCCACGTTTCAAACAGTACCTGTTCTCAATTTTTGAAAACGCCAAAAGCAAGTATGCTGCCGTAGGGAATGTGTGCAGGAGTCCTTTCCAAACAGACCTCGAATAGCTCGAAGCAGAGAAACGAGGGAAACAAGGAATCGCCAGGCTGGGGTCGTCTCATCGGGAGGCCTCTGGTTCTTGGGTGAGGGTGGGGCTGCCACCGCTCCCTGCCGTCCGTCTGCCCGAGAACCAGGACCTTCCAGGTCAGAGGTTCTCAAGGTGTGGCGTTCCCAAGACCGCCGGGAGTCACCAGGTCAGAACTGTTCTCATAACAACAGTAAGACCTTGAGTGGATGTTACACGAGTGGTCCGAGTGACAGTGGGGAAGCTGTTATAGCTGAGCCCGGATCCAGGCCAGCGGGTGAAAAGGGTTTCATTTCAGAACATCCTCCTTGAAGCAGTATACGCGATTAACTATTAAATCCTGACTCCTTTGCATAGACCGTGCGCGAGATGGGCGGTGTGTAGGAGCACTTCTGCAGGCCATGGTGGTCTCTGGGAAGAGCACGCGGGTGACCGAGTGGACGCTGGTGTGGCCGCTTTCCTCCTGGAATTCCATTGTCACCACTGATGGTGCAACTGACCAGCCAACTGTATTGATCACACTTGGGGTTTTGGCAGAGATTTTCTCAAAAGTAAACCTCTCAGTTGGAGGAAAATAGCTTATGGTATTCCTCACCAGTACTAAATGACAAAATCTGAGTCTTCAAGTGAAAATTGGGAGCTGATAGCCTTTCAACATTTAAAATATTTTCTGCTGATTTCAATGTCATATCAACGAATGTGAATTTTGTCAATATATTGTTATTGAAATGTCTAATTTAGAAGACTGACATAATTCAGTGAACCAATATTTTTCCAAATAACTGATGCATAATGTTACAAAATTATGTTTCGGGGGAAAATTGAAAATGCCAGATAGACCAAGGGATTTTAACGTGACTACTGTGTAGGTAATTGATTGGTAAGCCTTCAGGATCCGTATCAGTTATGGTTTTGGGAACTAGCCCTTGTCGAGTTCCAATGTGGTGTCAAAGAAGATTGTCCGCGGTGGTCTGAAATGGGTCTTCATGATGTGCTCCAGCTGAGCTCTACATGGAAACAGAAGGTTAGAAGCAGCTATGAGAACTCACCTGCCCTTTATCTGCTGGAGAGTCCAGAGATGTAAAACAAGGCCACTCTTAACTAAATTGGTTTTGTTCTGTAAAATAGCCACTCTTATGAAAATGTCATTTGTAAACACATGAAATTGGTTTATAATTATTTCTAAATTACTAAATATTTCTCAAAATTCTCAGCTTTAATTTCTAATACAGTAGATATGAATAGATAAAACCCGTGGAAAACAAAGCTCTTTAGAGTCCTCTGTAGTGCTTGACGGGCACATTGGGAGGCGGGTGAAGTCTGGAGTCAGGGCTGCTCTCAAGTCTGTTCCCTTGCTGTGCAGGTGTCACAAAAGAGAAGCCCGATTCCTGTGACCTTTGTCAATCTGCAGGGAAGGTCTTTAAACATACTACACTCTGGTCATCCACTTGTTTTATCAGAAAAGGAGATATTTTTTCTCCTTGTGCACACTCAGCCTCGTTAGAATCTCCCCGGGCTCGGAAAGGTGGGTCTCGATCAGCTGTTGGGGATGTCTGTGTGTCTTCCTTTTGCGGCAGGTGGTCCTCCCTCCTGCCCTGAGATCCCTGAGGGGCACAGCATGGCCAGTGTCTGGCAGAGACTCCCAAGGTGCGGGCGCTGTGTTGCTGATGGATCCGAGAGGGAAATATATCACTTCTTATTTTTCTTTAAACCATATTAACTGAACTGCTCTGAATCCTTAGCTGTTTTTAAAAGCATAGTCATGTTATGTAACATTCTGACACTCCTAAGTTTCAGGAAATACAAGGAATCTCAGTCTCCCTCTGCCTTCTTTGAAGGTGAGTTGTCAACACCAGGGAAACAGTCTTGAGTCTCAACAAGGAGGTAACCTGAATACTGAGGTGAAAAGAGCTCAGTGGGGAAGTTTCTTGAAAGTCTATGTAAGGATTTAAAAAAACAATCAAATTATTAAGACATATTTAGATAGGTTCACTCTTAATTTCTCTTGTACTTTTTGAAACCTTGACTTATCCTAGTAAAAGGCTGAGAGGGTGTTTCCTTGGGAAGCTGTGCCTTGCATGGCTCCTTAAAATGCCTCCACACCTCACAAGTGTCTTTTGGGTGGAAAGAACTTGCCATTGGGTCTCCCACCGTCTCCTGCCCAACACACCAAAGGAACATACAAGACTGCTCCCACCAGCACCAATGTATAAAAGACAGTCCCGAGGAGGGTCGGTGATGGCGGAGTGGAGGTGACCTCCTGGATTCGTGCTCCCGGAGAAGAAGGCATGGATCTCGGCCTGCCACAATGCTAGAGGATCGCTCCCCTGCAGGAACAGTGCTGTGAACCCACAGAATCAGTGTGGGACACAGAGAGCAAGAAAAGACTGAGGTGAATGGGAAATAAGATCGTGAAAATCTGGAGAGTGCGGGACATCTGTACCCGCCTCATCAGCAAGTGAGGTGGGCTCAGCCCCACAGGAAAGCGGCCTGTTTCCCCACTGACCTCCACACCCACTCAATTTGGGGACCTGCCTGAAGTCAGTGCAGAATCACCACGGGAGACGTGGGGCTCTGTGGAGAGGAGACATTAGCGGGAAGCTGCTTGGACTCCAGGAGCTCTGTGCTGAGAGGGTGCTTGGCGGGGGAGGGTCGCATCTGCACTAAGGCGAAAGGCAGTGAGGAGATGCGGAATTACAGCTTTCCCAGGAGGAGGGCTACTGTGGGCTTGTGGGCTTGCCAGGCCCCCAGCTCTGGCACCTGCCAGACCCTGAACATTCACCGCCAGCGCCAGCGATCTGCGGGTGGTCAGTCGCCATTTGGGGTCCACAGCCTAGCCGCTGCGGAGCCATAGGGTGCTGGGCGGCTCCCTCTCCTAGTCTGTGGACCCTTGCTAAGAGCTCCACCCTTGTGTGAACACTGAGTGCTTTCCCAGTGGCGAGAGAGTGGAGTGTGGACCTTGCAGATATCGGGGTGGACCGGACCATGGCCCGCGGCAGCTGCAGCAGCCGGGGTGCTGGGCGAGCTAGGGCACTGCCCCTTCCCCATAGCCAGTGTCTTTTACATGGAAAGAAGCAGAAACCACCCTGGAAAGGAAGAGCCCAAAAAAAGTCACTTTTTGCCTGCAACCAGTATGAATCCGGGCTGCTAATCAAAAGTCGACAGCACAGTGACTTAACTCGTCAAACCAGTCTTAGGTCAAATCAATCCTCTGGGGGCTGGACCCACCAGGAGCAGCCCCCCAACTGAGGTAGAAAAACTCTAAACAATACACAACAGACTTCCCCCCAGTGACAAAGGAAGCAACACACCTGGACTGCTACACAGCCTAAGAACAGAGTACAAGGCGTGCCACTATCCAGACTAAAGCTGTAAGAAGAGATCTAATGATTGATCCAGATGGGGAGGGCTCAGCGGAAGAAATCAGGGAGTATAAAGAATCAAATGGAAATCTTGCCCCCCAAGAGGAATACCAGCTCTCTATCAATTGACACAAACCAGATTCAAAATACCAACATGTCACAGGAAGAATTTCAAATATGGATTATAAACAAGCTGAATAATATGCAAGAAAGAATGGGTAACCAACACAAATAAACCACAAAAAAATCCAGGATTTGGAAGAAAAATTCACTAGAGAAATCAAAATATTGAAGAAAAATCAAACTGAGCTCCTGGAAATGAAGAATTTATTCAGGGAGCTAAAAAACACAATGGAAAGTCTTAAGAGCAGGGTAGATCAAACAGAAGAAAGAATCTCAGATCGAAGATTACACTTTCCAATTAAATAAGTCAGTCACGGAGATAGAGCAAAGAAATAAGAGAAAAGACCAGAGTCTACAAGAAATGTGGGATTATGTGAAGAAGCCTAACGTGAGAGTTACCAGCATTACTGAGGGTGAAGAAGATAACAAGCAAGAGTTGGATAAGCTATTTGAAGACATAATTGAGGAAAATTTCCCAGGCCTTGCTAAAATTCTACATATACAGGTTCAAAAAAGCTCAAAGAACCCCTGGGAGATTCATAGCAAGTAGGAAGACACCACGTCTTGCAGTCATCAGACTGACCAAAATATCCACTAAAGAGATCCTTCAAGCTGTGAGGAGAAAGAAACAAGTAACATACAAAGGAAAGCCCATCAGAATTACGCCAGATTTCTCAACTGAAACCTTACAAGCAAGAAGAGGCTGGGGCACCATTCTCACTCTTCTGAAACAGAATAATGCCCAGCCTAGAATCTTGTACCCAGCTAAGTTTTATATATGAAGGAGAAATTAAGACATTCTCAGATAAACAAAGACTGAGGGAATTCACCAAGACAAAACCACCAGCCTTCCAAGAAAAGTACTCAAAACAGAGTTACACATGGACCAGCACAAGAAAGACCCGTGAATGTAAAAGTACTCAAGAGCTAAAGATCAAATCCCAGTTACCACAATGGCTCAAGAGAGAGAAAACATAGTAATGAAGTTCTACCCAACAAGATGAACAGAAATCCATCCCACTTATCAGTTCTCTCAATAAATGTGAATGGCTTGAATTCGCCACTCAAGAGACATAGACTGGCCCAATGGATAAAAAAATACAAACCAAGTATCTGCTGTCTTCAGGAAACTCATCTAATCTGCAAAGATGCATTTATACTGAAAAGGGTGGAAATCAATATTTCAAGCAAATGGAAGCCAAAAGAAAGTTGGCGTGGCGGTTTTAATCTCCAATAACTTAGTTTTTAAACCAACAAAGTAACAAAAGACAAAGATGGTTACTATATACTGGTGAAGGGCACAATTCAACAAGAAGACATAACTATTCTTAATATATATGCACCCAACTTAGGTGCACCCAGATTCATAAAGCAAACCCTACTTGAACTAAACCAAATGATAGATAACAATACTATAATAGCTGGAGACTGTAACACCCCACTGACAGTATGGGACAGATCCTCCAAACAGAAAATAAACAAAGAAATAATGGACTTAAATAGAACTCAGGAAAATCAGCAAGAAAAAAATCAAACAACCCTATCAAAAAGTGGGCAAAGGACATGAATAGAAATTTTTCAAAAGAAGATATAAGAATGGCTAACAAAAATATGAAAAAATGCTCAACATCTCTAATCAGGGAAATGCAAATCAAAACCACAATGAGATATCACTTAACTCCAGTGAGAATGGCCTTTATCAAAACGTCCCATAACAACAAATGTTGGCGTGGATGTGGAGAGACATGAACACTCATACACTGCTGGTGGGAATGCAAACTAGTGCAACCTCTGTGGAAAGCAATATGGAGATACCTCAAACAGATTCAAGTAGACCTATCATTTGATCCAGCAATCCCATTATTGGACGTCTACCCAAAGAACAAAAGACAGTCTTTGACAAAGATACCTGCACCCGAATGGTTATAGCAGCACAATTCACAATCACAAAGATGTGGAAACAACCCAATGCCCATCAATTCATCAGTGGATTAGTAAAATGTGGTATATGTATACCATGGAGTATTACTCAGCTATAAGAAATAACGGTGATATAGAATCTCTTGTTCTCTTGGAGAGACTTGGAACCCATTCTACTAAGTGAAGTTTCTCAAGAATGGAAAAATAAGCACCACATGTACTCACCAGCAAATTGGTGTCCCTGATCATCACCTAAGTGCACATTTGGGAATAACACCAATTGGGTATCAGACAGGGGTGGGGGGAGGGGATGGCTGTATACCTACATGATAAGTGCGATGCACACTGTCTGGGGGGTGGACATGCTTGAAGCAATATATATAGCCTGAACTTTTGTACCCCCATAATAAGCTGAAAGAAAAAGAAAAGAAAAAGAAAAAAAAGTAAAAAGACAGTCCCCCCAATGTGACAGGAACAAGGGACAGTGGGGGTGGCAGGCAGGAGAATCCTCAGAGGATTTCGAGGGGTGGAAATCCCTCTCCTACCACAGATTCTGTCTCCAAAGAAGGTGTACCTTTCCACCGCTCATACCTTCCACCCCTCAGGTGAAAATAGTGTAAAAATTCATTGGTGACTGACCCAGTGAAATTCCCCTGGGAATTACATGCATCTGGGTGACATGTGAGTGTTGCCAGCACCCCCACCTGGTACCGTCGCCCCGCCAGGCCAGAAGAGGCTGCTTGGAGCTCTTGCGTGGGGTGGAGGGGAGCCAGAGCAACGTGTCCCACCTCTCCCAGTTCACTCCACGACCTCCTGCCCGCAGTGTGTCCCACATGGCCCTCCATCGTGACTTTTCCCTGGTGTCTCAGGCCTTCACCAGGGCCCTGTGACCCAGTGTGAGCTCCTTCCGTGTGTTGTACAAGAATGGTAATATTTGAGCCATTTTAAGTCCTTTAGGAGGAAAACTAAGGCAGCAAGGCCAGCCAACACAAAGTGCAGAAGCCTCCTTGGAACAGGAAGGCCCAGTCATGGTACCCCTGAGGAGACAGAGACACCTTGTTCCTTTCAGACAACTGCGGAGCATCTTACCATTAACGAAATCTTAGAAATTTCTTCTCTCAGCCAGGACTCAATTTCTTAGAAGGATACCTTCCATATTTTTGGAATTTCCCAAAGAATGCCTGCTTCTTTGTTAATTGCTGTGATGACATGTAATGTGTGCCCAGCTCTCTGTCCTGACGTTTTATGGTGTCTACCTGTGAAAACAGGTGTATCCACAGACGTAATCGAAACCAGAATTTCTCAACCTGTGGTCCATGGTGGTCTCTGGGGGATCTGAAATTCCCCAGAATCGGGAAAGCGTTGATACATATGGACGTGTGCATTTCCATGTTCTCCTTAGGGCGGGGCCCAGAGCTTTTACATTCTCAAAGTCTGTGTTCCTATGTCTAAGTTTAGAACCACTGTTGCAGATGCTCAGCTCTTCACTTAATTCGGATCACTGATGCTGGCGTGGAAGGTCACATGAAGTGGAATGATCATCCTGCAGGTAGAAATTGGTGACGAGCTGTCCGGGGGTTCCTGTCCTTGCCCTCCAGCGCAGGGACAAAGAGCCTGCTTTCAGATTTAATTCTAAGTTTTGAGAAGCATGTAACAAGTTTCCTGTGGGGGAGATTGTGTAGGGCCTGGGTAAGGACAATCAAAATAAGACTAATACTCATATTGAAAGAAAGTGAGCCGGACACGGGACCATAGCTGGGTTCAGCTGGATAAACAGGAGCTCTGAGCACACCGGGCGTCTGACGTCCTCATTTACTTTTTCTCCCCACCAGGGTGAAGGCAGCACATCTACTAGTTAAATTCTGACGATTGGCTGAGTTTTAGTGTGGTGTCTTCCGCACTGGGAACTCCATCTGGTGTCACGGAGCAGTAGCATAAATGACGCTAGACGTTTCTCATTTACTTGCCATCCCGGCCCCTCCCCCTACTAAGTTGTTTGCCGAAAGTCAGTTTCTTTTTCGTTTATCATAATCATTAACTCAAGATTTAAATTTTACATCTCATTGCAGCATTCATAAATCGTTTATAAATACAATAAAATCTGAGCTAACCAAAATGGTCTTGGGAAGAAGTCTTCCGCATGGAAGTTTCTCGTCTCTGTTCGGGCCCAGCACGCACACACTTCTTTTGGGATGTCTCACCAGGGAGAAGCTGGGCAGTTCTTGTGGGCACAAGCTTGTGTGGGCCGGAGAAGCTTCTGCTGGCAGCTCTGCTACACCTGGGGTGGGGGGGAGGCCTGGAGAGACCCAGTACTTGGGTGGAAGCAGTCCTTGTTTATTTATCAGAGTGCCATCTTGCCTTGCAACTAACGTGCAACAAAAACGATAGGATGGGTGACTCAAGGTATCTAGAAGTATCTCTCCCTCAAACGCGTGCGTCTCTTGATACACTAGAACAGCCAGTTGGTGCTTATGTTTCAGGCCGTGACCCTGCTCCAGAGTCAGACTGATCTTCCTACATCCAATCTTGTCTTCCACAGTCCTGTTTTAACGGTGGGTGATAGCCCGGAAGGAGAGTAAAAACACTTGTGGAGTTGGTTGTCATTTTAGCAAGGCGTGCATAGATGCTACTGCGGTGGCTGTGTGTGGCTGTAGTGGCCGGGAGGGGGATTGATGGGCTGGGTCAGGGTCTCTGCTATGGACCTGGGAGCTTTCCCTAAACCCTCATCTGGTTTTCATCTCCTGTAGATTGTTAGGATAAATAGCTAAACGATTCCTCATTGCTGACTGATACCTTTGCTTTATTTTGTGAGCAGTGGAGCTGCACTGGGGAGAGGGGATGTCCAGTGCTGGGTGTCCGGAAGTTCAGGTCCCAGGGTGTCCTGCTACCTCTGAGCTCTAAGTCTGCAAAGGAACCTTCCTTACAAATTGCACCATTGTTATGGTTGGCATTCTGGTTAAAAGTTCATCTGGATTTCAACCTCGCGTGAAATTGCAGAGCTTCGACTGGAAAGCTGAGCATCGGTTGAGAACCTTTGGGGACTTCTCAGACATTACAGTGAGAATTGAGTAAAACGTGCTGGGCTCCATTCACTCAGATTTTGGTGAGTAGGAAAAAAAACCCAGGTTTAGTTCTGTCATTTTTATTACCTGTTTTTTAGGATAGATGCAGAAAGAAAAAACAAAAAGCGGCATCACCATGTTTAGAAAGTCTTTGAAACCTCTTTTTAATCAGAAGAAATCTATGTGAAATTTGGCAAACTTGGCTCTTCTCTCCACTCTTATTTTTGGTTATCCAAAACTTCAAGGTGACATGATTGTTTTAATTGTTCATATGTCTTCACTCTTTCCCCCTGTGGCAGGGGTTAGCAAACTACACCCATAGGCTACATGCAGTCCAGCGGTTGTTTTTGTACTGCCAGCATGCTAAATGTGGTTTTTACGTTTTTGAAGGGCTGTAGGAAATAAAAGAATATTGAATAGAGACCTCATGCCGCCCGGAAAGCACAACATCCTACACGGTCCTCTACAGAAACACATCTGCTGACACCTGCTCTGAGGCTGAAGCACACAGACTGAGCAGTGACGTGGGGCACTGTGTGTGGGGGGGGTGGGGAGGGGGGTGGCACAGACTCAGTCCCTGTTGCTTCAGGGAGCGTGTTCGGTGGGTAGAGGATGTGGCCTGCCGTGGCTCAGCGTGGCCGACGTTCCACGCTGGTGGGGCTGCTCTGCAGTCGAGCCCACTGTAGGGCAGTGTCCAGAGATTCCGTGCGTGCATTAAGTATCTATTGGGTGCTGCCCACGTGTTCTCGGCGCTGTGGATGCAGCCAGGAAGAAAGGCAAGGCCCCTGTTCTCCCACACAGCGTGGGGTGGGTGCAGGATGGGGCGTCTGTGGCCCCTGTGTGTGCAAGATGGCTGTAGTATGTCATGACACCAGTGTGTTTCTCAGAGCAGACTTAGGAGCTGGCCGGCCTGCCTGACATTGAACCCCGGCAGAGCCACTTCTTTGCTGTAGAACTATGTGCAAGTCACTTGTTCTAGCAGTTTCTACCTGTAGAAAGGGATCATGATCTCTCCTCAGTCCCTGCAAATGTACCTGTATTTCCTTTGGTTCCTGGCCACATGTGAGGTGGACCATGGTCCTCTAGTAGGCAGAACTAGAGGCAAAAGTTGAAATCACTTTCTTATAGGAGAATGTTTAGGGAAATGCATTCAACAGTCACCCATTCTCATCACTGGAAGCGCAACAAACGGCTAACAAATATCCGTGGAGCGATTTGGGCTGGATAGACCTGACCGTGGAGCCCTGTCTTGGAGGGATAGACAGGGCAGGTAGATCATGTGGCTGTTCTTTTGCTCAGTGAACTAGCAAGAACAACACCCATTACTTTCATTGGATTACTTGTTTCAAAATTAAATTAATCAAATTAGGTAAACATCTGTATTGCCTTTTATGCCCCCGCAGGCATCCTTCACGTGGCCAGCTTGGCTGAAGGCACTGGGGTGTCCTAAGGGCAGGAATTGGCTGTGACCTGCAGAGGTGGCCAACTTGGATGTGGATGGTGTTCCATACAAGTATGAAATTCCTGAATTAATGGGAAACCTAAATGCATTGTCTGATGGCTTACTGGAAAGCAATAATTAGAAAACATTTTTCATAGTGGAACCTGAGGTTTAGCTATCCAGAGAAATTGGATATTTCAAAATACTCCTAGTTGGTTAGTGAAACATTAGTATTAATGACAAATTAATATTAATATCAATATCAGAGTGGAGTATGTAGCCTTTGGGAAGAGAAGGGAAGGGCTTTAAGGAACAGACTTAAGTAGCCCCCACATGCCTTTTCTTGTTGGCAGCATTTTTCATCTGAAAGCATTTTTTTTCTTTTAGCTCAAAAACTTAGATGTGAAAAATTCAACACATTGGGAAGAGGCATCAACATTTGAACTGCAAATGATTAAACCTTTATGACTAAAGTAATAGGTTTGGCTTCAGTCTTCCCTGTGGAGTAGCAAGCAGAGGCCCTGCAGTTTGCAAACAGTAATACACAGACACTGTTTCTCTTCCCCGCCTTGTGTGTGCAGTGTGGACACCAGCAAAGAGTGAGTCATGGCCCACTGCCCTGGGTTGGGTTTCTTTATGCTTCTGTTTAATCAAATTTCTTGACCATTTGGCCACTTGGTTCTCTTGTAGCTTAAGGTGTTTTTAAGCCATGGGGCAGACCTTGGGTGGCTCAGACTGTTGTTGGAAGGAGGGTTTCCAGCTCTCCTGGCATCATGTGATTAATGGAGGAGCCACCCCAGGGGCCCTCTGTCTTCCTGGACCCTATGCCTTGTGCAGAAACTTTGCGTGAGGTTTTGTCCTAATGCTACCTTGAGGTCGTCCACTCACACCTCCCCAACAATGGCAGGGATTCAACCGTGGGGCTAGTGGGTTTGATTACTATGGACTAGGGAAGAAGAGGTGTGTCCCCTCTAATTTGCTTTAATTTGGTCCAAAATTAAAGTCCTTGGGGGGAAACCATCAAGGCAATATCTCACCACATCACACTCAGAAGGAAGTGGAGGTTGGCATGCCCTTGCCTGTTCCTGCACTTCATGGCCACATCCAGATGTGCTATTCGAGTGCTTGCTGTTTGGCCGCTGTAATAGAAACAGAGTTGAGCATTGTCGCAGTAGTATATTACAGCCATGGAAATTCCCTGTAGCTCATTGGTCCGTGACCAACAAAAATCCCCCTAGACTAACAATTAATCAGGCTCTGCTGAGCCTTTGACTGGCGACAGTTGCAGATGCCACATCATGCGAAAAGTTAAATCTCAGCTTTCCCCAAGAAGGAAAAAAGTTCATTTTTAGTTGATAGAACTACTTTCCCTTTTGATTATTGAATGACCTGGTCTTTGGGGGAGAAATGTTTTATTTCTATTATTGTTATAAAGTGTGATACAGAATCATACACATGTTGAATCTTCACTTTTTATTGCTGTTTTAAAAGTAAAAAAATAAAAAGTTAACATTGTAACATTAATTTGAAGAAAATGTTGTGAATGTCACTTTACCAGTCTACCAGTTTAAAATCTCCAAGTTAGGTTAGCATGAGAGACCTCTGGGTACATAATATCTTAAAACTGATTTAAGTGCCTGAGCTTAGAACCCAGTAGGTTTAGAGAGGCTCAGAGGTTCAGTGCGATAATTTGTATGTTTATCTCACGAAAGCAGATGCACCAGATGAAAGTTGAGATGTATTTGGAAAGTTTGCTGTACCATGCTGTGTCCGTTTACAGCACAGTCCGTTATAATCAAATGGATGAGGGCCGTACAAAGTGAAACAGACATGTTCTGTTCCAGTATTTCCTCCTTTTCTTTCGAGCTTCCAGGTAATTAAGACTTGAGATGCAAAGAATAAGTTGTTGGGAGGCAAATCTTGAAAAGGGGTGGCAGGTGCCCCCGGCCCCTGTGCCCCCAACACCTGGGTGTTCCTTGGGTTACCTGGAGGCTGCTGCCTTCCTCCTCTTTTCTTAGTCTCAACATTGAGATGAACTTTGTACCATGATTTATGTAGCTTTCTGGTGTCTACACAGATTTCTGGATGGCCTCAGAAATGTCACATACTGCTTCGGGAATGCATGCAAATATCTCAAACGTTTTACCTTGCAATTACAAAAGTCATCTTTAAGATATGAGTGAGCTGATACTGAGGTTCAGCACAAAGCAAACAAAGAGGTCATTCTGAGAAGCTAATTTTCAGTCTTTAGGCATCCACATGGATGAATTTTTTAATCTCTCCCAAAATTTATTATAATGCCCTTGTTATAGATTTTAGAATATTTTTGCAAACTCATATAAACAGGTAATTGATGCAACTGAAATTCTTGTCACATATTTATTGCACTATCAGCTAAAATTTTTAAGTGACAAGAACCAAAATAATCATTAATTTTTATAGGGCAAGGATCTGGCTTTTTGTCTGACACAAAGCTGTATAAAAAACTGCTTCTGATTTTATGCACATTGTTTTTAGTTAATGATTTTCAGCTGTTTGTTGTTCCTCTGATAGCATGAAAATGTACCATATGCTCAGCCAAAAGACAAATGATTAGCAAATGAAATTCCGGACAGCTGTCTGACTGAGCGCGTTGGGTTGATAGCATTCTGCTATCATAATTAGCTTAAGCTTTGGGTTAATTAACTTTCTACCTGGATATGCATAATAATAGCAAACTGCAAAAAGCAAGAAGCTTTCAGTACATCAACAACATTGCTGTCTTTTTTATTTGGTATTTCAAGAGCATATTAGAATTTCAAGAGTGATTAATCCTGGGAATATTGTCATCTACTGTAGATTTTATTTGCAAGCCAGATAATACTGAAACAATTGGAATCTATTATAGAGCAGAAATAGCATTTTAAAATTGTAATTAAAGTTTCTAAAAGCAATTGCTAATTTCAAATGCCTTTGTTGGCAAGAATATTAGGCACACTGCTTCTTGTATGGGCAGCTTGTCGGGTACAAAAAATACCAGCACTTACACTATGAAGAATAAAACTTTCTTTTATTTAAGTGCTGTATTGAAATAATCAATTATTTTTATGTAATTTGAAACTAAGATTATGCGGTAGTCTGCAACGGTTCGACCGACTGGGTTGGAGATAAGGACGGAACTGGAGCACGGAGTTCTTAGCTGTGAAGTTGCGTGCAGTGCAGGGCTGGCAGCGTGGGTGGGAGTGCCCACTGCCATCTCCGTGCCATTTGATGTGCGTGTGTCTGCGGGTGCTGGAGGTCAGATTTCTGAAGTCAGTGCTATACGTTTGGTCACTTGGTATTTATTTTCTACGCAAAGCAGTTTATAAATCAATTTACTTATTTTATGAAATGGGGAGAGAAATGGCTTTGTCTCCTCCTTCCTCCTCGTTTGCATGATTTACCAAAGCACTCTCTAAGATGCTCATCATCTTAAGGGGCTGCTCGGGGCCTTTGGAGAGCACAAGCTAGTGAAGTGGATTGTGGATTTGGAGTAAAAATCGTAGTTTACATTTCCCAGAGCACCAGAGAGCCTAGCACTTAATTCTGAAATAAGTCATGCCTGTTGTTACTCAGAAAAATATTTTATCTTCTGAAAAAAAAATTCTTTACGTATGCAGTGGACGGTGAAGACTTGGTGGCAGTGAATTTGCCTCGGCTCCAGAGGACTTTACTTACAGGATTAGCGGTAGTTAATGTGTGCGCTCTCAGATCCTCGACTGGTGGTCATTCTGGGCTCCGGAGCACCCATTCGGTCACTTCATGCAAGTTTTATGGGGCTGTCAGAAGCCATTTTTCAAAATTGGCTTCATTTGAGGCCATCCTGAGGAGCCACTTTCTTGGTGTGGTTAGTGAAAGCAGTGGCCCCCCGTGGCTCTGTCTGCGCCATGCGCCCCATGTCAGCCCTGTTGGCTTTCAGGCTGTGACCTGGAGGCCTCTTGTCATTTCCATAAAGATGTCTCCAACAGACCTTTACTCCTGTCTCGGGAAGGATGCTGCCGGTTTCCTTTTTGTTTAGTCTGCCTTAGGCTGCGCAAATAAAGATAGCAAAAGGGGTCAGGAGAAGAGAAGTGAACGGAATCATACTTTGGGTGTCAAATTCTTAAATTTGGGCGCCCGAGTCCCTGCTGTGTAGTAGGCATAGGATTATCTGTTTGCCTTCTGAGATTTCTTTTTTTAATGTTCTACTAAATTAAAAATGAACAATTTCAAGACACAAAACTTTTGTACATTTCGTTTCTAAACTCAAAAGAACTTTAAAAAGGTGAGACGTGGAGAAGGGGGTGTTTTCGATAGGTTATTACTAGCTGTGGAAGAGGCAAAGCAAGGAAGTGCATCTGGGCCCCGTTTCTGGCCTGCATATATTGATTATTTTATTTTAAATGCCATTTCAAACATAATATAAACTAGTGATGATATTTAAAAAAAAAAACTTATTCTACTATTTGCGGTGCATGATCTTTAATTTCTTTTAATGTCAAAATTATTTATTTGGCCCGTTCCGGATGTGACTGCTGGGGCACATTAATTCACATTCCACTTTCCCGGCCCTGCCCCGTCTGTGTGTCGATTCTGAATTTCGTCTTCCCCCTAGGGAGTTCACCTACTCATATTGTGGGTTTCATTTGCTGTGTAAACAGAATAAACAGACAATGCAAAAATCCCTACAATACCAGAAAATAATTCTTTTCAACAACATAGTGGATCATATTTAAAAAAACATGGAAAATGCAATGCATGTGAGGCAATATTTTTCTACTTTATTGTACTCCTGAGAAAAGGCTCATGTTCCTAGTGCGTGTTTCCCTTGGATTTGATAAGTTCATTTTTATTAAAAATACATTCAAAACAGCATTTTACGATAATTCTCGCACACGTGTTGTGGACATTCCTTTGTTTTGTATATTAGCTTGGTCTCTCGGTCTGATTCGGGATGTCTTGCTCAACTGGTGTGTGCTTACATGGCTAAAAAGACACATTCTGCTATGTTTGTATGAAAAGCAACATTAAAGAACGGTGATTTTTTTTTTTTTGACATTTACAAATAAAGAGGGACATGAGTTATTTATGCTCCAACGTTGCTGCAAAGTCCTTATCTCCATGTGGCACTAAACAAGGATTTGTTGTGGGATTTGCGAGGGCCGCGCAGTGCTTCTGTGTTAAGCACCCAAAACTCTAGGGGACTGGCACTAATTTCCTCTCTCTCGTAAAACAACATAGTATTCATAACAACTCAAGAGGCTTGACATAAGTAATGATGGCATGTGCAGGCGAAGATTACCACCCAACAGTGTAATCAAGGTGCGAGGTACTAATGCAAGTTAAATTGAGACAATAATGCCGAAACTTGCATTGTGGGATTAGGAGGGCGCTCGAAGTGCTGACGTGAGCACTGCCTGCCTGCCTGCCTGGCACACCGCTCCTGTTTATACTTAATGACCTCAAAATTTGTATGTCGTTAACACCGTGTACTGAAGTGGGAGAGAACACGGTTTGGGAGGGAGAAGACTCCCTGTCTTCGTTGACTTTTGTCTCTTTTGGTAATTGGTGGCTTTTCCTGCCGTATTAGGGAGCAAAGCGTGCAGCAGGGAGGCCCCTGAGGTCTGTGTAAACATGCTGTGGGCACCAGAGCCTCCACGCCGGCTAGGCGGTAATTTACATACTTTGAATGAAAAGTCATTTGTGCCTGCAAAATTGTTATTGCTGGAACAAATTTAAATACTAGTCATATGGAAATTTGAAATAAAGTCATATTAAATTTTGATGCTCAGATCAATATTGTGGAGCCCAGGTAATTAAAGTGGGTTTGTTTATTTGGCTCCTTATAAATAAAAAGGGCTTAATACAGACTAATTACACAGACTCGTTCGTCTACGGTAGGATAATAATGGCAGCAATTTAAAGTGATATTAAATGAGAATTAATAAAGGAATATTGAGTCACTTTGACTGTATTAAGCTGTGAAATGATTCCTCATCTCAATTTAACTTTCTGTCTTGAGCATAATGATTGATAAACTATGAATTTTTGTGGGGATAATCTATAACTATCTGATCGCAATATTCAATAACAGCTAGATTCGTGACTTTGTTTTTGAATGGGTTAGAAAACCCTGTTTTTTACTCTGCGAGTTTACAGGACAACTTGGAGGGCTCATGCCCCGTGCTCGCTGAGCGAGAGTTCCAGGTTAGCTAGTTAGCATGTCCTCTGGTTGGGGAGGTGGGAGCAGGTGGAGGTGGCTTTGACTTTTGCTAACTTATAAGGGAATAACTTACTGGAAATGCAGTCCAGGCATGCAGAAGCGGTAATTGTAGGTCATCCCGAAAGGAGAATTGGAACCACATTTAAATCCTAAGGAGGAAGAAGGCATTCATTTTCTCTCTTGAAGGAATAGCTGAGGAAGAATCACCTGGAAGGAACCAGAATTGTTTTAGAGATGATACCTAGGATTGAAGTGGATTGTCTAATAACGTTTTGACTTAAGGGCTGAAGTTCCTTTCTACGTAAATACCGTTTATTTAAGAAGAGGTCGTCTTATACATTCCTGATGTTAAACATTTTTAATAGCAGCTGAGGCAAATTGACTCTGACCATTAAGTAATTTTCACATGGATGGGCTGTTGCCCAAGGTGTTGGTGTTTTGCTTTGTTTTGTTTGCAGAGTGACTCGTGTATAATTTCTTTTCACTGTGCTACACTGCATGTCATGTCCACGTTAGCATTTCTGCTCCTTTAAAGGGTCCTGCTGAAGGTCGGGACCTCACACTGAACACCCTTTTTATATATATTACAAATTGCTGGAATTGTTCATTAATTTCTGTCTTTGAAATGCCATGTCAAACCTCCAAAGGAATTCACAATGCCAGTGTCCCTTGGACAGTTTCTCACCATGGTCCAGTGCGAATTTCTGATGAAATTACAGGTGCAGGGAAATGCAGAATTAGAAATATATCTGATGTTGCAATACTTGTGAAGCTATAGCTTTGTTGATGACAGGACAATTCCATTTTTGACAGTTTAATTTACTGTTGCCAGTGGACAAGAGCAAGAGGAGAATGTGGGGTTAGCCACCTGCCCCCTCATACTGTGTTTCACATGCGAGGTTGCAAAATCATGACTCCCTCAACCTGTCGGGCTCAAATGAGAAGGTTTTCAGCTGGGAAAATGGAATATATCAGTGCATGTAATATTGCCTGACCTCATAAAACAAAAGGGAAAATTGCAGATTCTGACAGCCATTATGAATCTTGTATCAGCATCCAAAACGACTTGGAGCCAGGGTATAGTACATGTTTATAATAGAAAAAAACGGGGTTGCCACGTTGACTTGCAATATGGTGCAAAAAATGACTTGTCAGTAATTCGTTCTCAGATGTTAAAGAGGCTGTTGAATTTACTAGTATATACACAGAAGAATGTTTAGCCTGGAGCAGAGTGTGGATATAGTCTCTACAGCGAGGGGTCTGCTGAAGTTAGTCACAGAGTGAGACTGTGGGGGGGAGGGGAGCACGTCAGCTCTGCAGCCTCCTCGCTGGGGCCGATTTCTCATTACAAGATGTGCTGAACCTTTCACTTGCCCATTGTGAATGTATAAATAATAAGACTCCGAAAATAAAGCAAATAACATTGTTTTGAAATTAGGAGAATTGTTTGAATGGAATGTACTCTATTGGAAAACTGGTGTATTGAGGCATGGCTTTTTATCTTACGCTTAAAAAGTTTTATTTATATTAAAATAAGGCATAATCTCTTTGCATATAATTGTATTCTCTTCAATTTAGTTTTTCTATTTAATGGCCTATTCTTTCACTTTCTTTCCTATTTCCTTATGTTATTCCATAAAAAACATTTATAAGTACAATTATCTCAGCTGTTTTCAAGTCATTTTTTTTTTTTTTTAAGTGAGGAGGTGTGGAGTGAGTGAGAGCATAGAAACTTTTTCTAGCCAGGAGGTATGAGACCCATTTTTGTCCCTTTGCTGAGTGCTCCGTCATTTCTGCCTTCCACCTTTATCTCCCAGGCTGAATGTGGAGTCCGGTGACTTTTTTTTCCCCCCTTTGCTTTGTTTAGGATGAGATTCAGCAGTTGACTTAAGTGAAATAAAGTGTGCTTAACTAAACAGTGTCCCTTTCGGGGGCGGCGGGGCTGCTCTCTTATGTCATCCGCTGGTGGCAGCAAGGAGACAGTGTGTTCTCCTCTCAGTCTGTTTAGATGCCTCCTGGGCAGTCTGGGCCGAGTGGCACCAAGCAGGCTACTGTGGTGGACAGCAGTGATGGCACAGGCGGGACCAGCTTCTGAGAGGCAGGTAAGGGCTGTGGTCCAGGGAGGGGGATCATCACACTGTCCTCACCACAGCTTTCTCCTTCACCAGCAGAGCCCCTGGCATCGCCCACGTCCCTCGTGCAGGCTGGAGGGCAGCGGTCGGTTGGGGTAACCAGAGGGCTGGACGTGTCCCACCTGACATGAAGGCCTGGGAGCGGTTCTGGTTTACCATCTTCCGGGGGGATAACCCGCTTCTTTGCAAACCCTCGTGCTGGGTGATGACAAAGCGAACACCACATATGTTGGGTTTGGGGCTTTAAGCTGACACTTTCATTTGGGACTAGGGTGAGGAAGATCTGGTCCCTTCCTGCTCAGAACTCCGTCTGGGGAGGGAGATTCCAGAAGCTTTCCCTGAATAATGCACAGCGTTACAGGCAAGCGGAAGAGAAGGTGTCATGTAGTGAGTCCACATGCAGGAAGGCAGGCTGGCCACGGTGGGGCCGCTGTCTGAGCAAGGCCTTCAGGGAAGGGCCCAGGGCCTTGGCAGTAGGAGCAAGGACGGAAACACAGGCTGGTGGCTTCTATTCCTTTTGGGTTTTGCTGTTGAAAAGCAAAGGAGGTAAATGGAAAGCTACAGTCGGACGCTGAGTGGTTTTCTGTTGGAAGTACTTGGATCTGTGGTGAACTGTTTGAATTAGGATTTTTCAAAGACTTAGAGTATTTGAAAATATTTTCAACATTAGGATATATTAATTCAAGACACTGATCTTGTAACAGCTGCACCTTCTTTGTAAACATCGCCATCATGGTATTAAAGCCAGAGGCCTTAAAACGGGCTATAGGGCGTGTGACCTGCCAGTCAGCCCCCCAGCCCTTCCTCGCTAAACTCACCTCCAGTTCCCTGACTGCTCTGCTCCAGCCCTGCTGCCCTCCTGGTTGCCCCGGGACTTGCCAAGTTTGCCTACCCCAGGGCCTTTGTACATGCTGTTCCTCCTGCCTGGAACACCTGACCCCCTGGCCTGTGCAGGGCCGGCCCCTTGTGTTCTCTCCCACGTGCAGTGGGGATTCCACATCCTCATGCAGCACTTTTTTGTTCCCCTGCTGTTTATTACCATCTAACTACAACTCTCAGGCTGGCCACCTGCTTTGTAAGACAGTATTATTGGAACACAATGGCAAAGTGGAACAGGTGCAACAAAGACAGTCTGACACACAAGCCTGAAATACTATGTATCCTATGTAGCATCTGGCTCTTCAGGAGAAAGTCTGCAAAGCCCTGATCTAGCATATAATGTGATTTTCATTTGCCTCTGTCCCCACTGGAATGCAGCCTCCATCTAGACGGACTCTCTGGCTGTGTCCCCAGGGCCTAGAACAGTCTCTGGACAAAGCAGGTAGTCGAGAAATACTTGCTGAATGAATAAATGGATGAATGTGAAAGTTCCAGCTAACAGGATGATGGCAGTCGCTAACTGTGCCTCTAGTTCTGTCTTTGACTTTGGTATTTCAGTCTTTAGGTGTTTCTGTTTTGCACTCTTTATAGTGTACAGAATGAATGACTGCATGAAATCATAGGCGTGAGAGAGCTTGCCTTGGAGTTCCCTGGAAATAGACTCGGATACAGAGTTGTGTGCAGTTGACTGCTGGCTGGTGTTCCTGAGACACACCAGTATGGGAAGTGCAGACTTCCGGGTTGGGCGCGGGAGAAGCAGGGGCTAGTGCTGTGACCTGGTTGCACTGAGGTCTTGCCCCTTCCTGCCGGGAACACTGGGGCTGGAGTGGCCTTTAGAGTCATCCCAAATTGAGGCCAGGAGGCCCAGGCCTTGGCTCCAAGCTGCCCCCTCAGAGGGCCAAGCTGAGGGCAAGATGTTCCTCTTGCAAGAGCAGCAGCGAAGCATGTGCTTGTTTGCCGCCTGGAGCTGGGTGTGAGGACAGCCCCTGCAGAGGGTCCCGGCAGGCACGTGGAGTTTAAGTGCTGAATTAAAGCACTTTATCTTCATCTCATTTTACACCTAAGAATAGAGGCCCAGGAATGTTCATTGTTACGTGCAAGGTCATGCTGCTGGGTAATGGTAGGTGTGGGCCGTCAGGAGCGCATTCCCTCCCCCACAGCCCTGCCGGGGGGTGACCCCACATAAGCACAAGCAGTTACCAGAAGGAATTGTGCTCCACACAAAGCCTGACTAGTAACGTTCACCTTTGAACCGTGGGCACAGCGGAGCACTTAGCACTCTGCTGTTGTGGGTTGGTGATGTGGGAGACTCAGATAAAAACAAAACACACCATGTTGTTGAGGGACATCTTCAGTTCAGCATCAGGCAGTCGAGGGTGCTCTGTGCATTCGGCACCATGGCCCGGTGTGGACTCCTCCTTCCTAAGCAGTGCTCGGACGATCCCCTCGTGGCTCCGGTCAGAGCTGCAGTGACATCCTGCAGTGTTTGTTCCTTGCCTGCAATGGTTGCACAGCATATTACAGCTGAGTTCAGACACATTGCTGCATACCTCCTTAAGGGGCTGGTCTATCCGAAACATTATCAATTCATTTCGCAATCCCTGTTCACACTGGAATAGGGAAACCATGCCACGAGCTATTTTGGAGTATCGGGTTGAGGGTGATTAGCCAGGACCTAAAGGGTCTGTTTTGGAAGATTCAAGTGGAAATAGAACCTCAGATCCAACAGGGAAGAGATGCTCCCCAAGGGCTGCTGTGCAGAATAAGACCAAGAGAAAGTCATTTCGAATGAGTCACATAGGCATGAATGCTCCTCGCTGCCTGATGATTAAAACAACAAAACCAGGGGGGCACATTTGATCCCCACTTTTGCCTGGTGAGTTGAGCCTCACACCATGGGCTGGGCTCGTGGCTGGACTTGAGCTCATTTGGGCCTCCCCTGGAGTATCCAGGTGGTTTTGTTAGGGGAAGGGGGAAGCCTACATCCGACCTGGCCCCTGAGGTTCTGCATCTCTGAGAAGGTCACTGTCCCCAGGAGTCTGGGGTATAGTTGAGCTGACCCTCAAAACATGCTATGTCATTGAAGTGTCATCTATCTTGAAAATTTTTAATTCAACTCTATAAAGTCAGTGTTCTAATAGAAAAGCTCTAAAATATTTACCATTTAAATTAACACACACACACACACACATACACACCCCATTATACACACACAGGTTTTGGAGGGAAGCTGGTGGAGCAGACGGATCCATTCTGTCTCTGCCTTTGTTGTCCTGCCAGGCACCACTCAGTGTCACGACAGCCCTCACAGGCAAGCGCAGGTCCCACCTGATTGTCAGCTCCCACTAGAAACTGGATGCCATTTGTACCCGAGGGAACACAACTGGAAGAAATGATCAGTTCCTACTTTGCTAGTTCATGGTGAGCAAGTACTTAAAAAAAAAACAAAAAACAAAAAAACTGTGGCAAAATGCACATAAGATTTCCCATCTTAACGATCTGTAAGAGCGTTTAGTGGCGTTCAGTGTGCTCACCCTGTGGCACGGCCGTCACCACTGTCCACCTGAGATCGCTCATCTTCCCAAACTGAAACTGTCCCCGTGAAATGCCACCTACCCCGCCGTCCCTGCACCCACTGTCCCCCGTCGTGTCTCTGTGGATCTGGCCACGCGGGGCCTCAGGTCAGTGGGAGTTCACGTGTTTCTTTCGTGACTGGCCCGTTTCGCTGACGACGTCCTCGGGTTCATCCGTGTTGTAGCCTGTGTCAGAATCTCCTTCCTTTTTCTGGCAGAATATGGGCTTTTTAAAAGCCTATTTTCTGAGGGAGAACCCATCCTCCCCCGCCACGTGCCATTGAAAGTGGCCCGGCGCTCCTCGCGGGTTCCCAGCTGCGTGCTCCTGTCGCCGCCAGACCCCAGGGTCCCTCGGTGGCGCCGTGCGGGCTGCGGCTGTCAGCGCGGTCCTCAGCCGACGGTTTTCCTCCTGCAGATCAGCGGCCCCGGACAGCTCCCGCCCGTGGCAGGCGTCTCGGGCGCCCTGTCCTGTCACTGCGGAGTTCGACATCCCGCGCTGAAGGCGGAGGGGCGGGCCGGACCGCCGCGCGTGGTCTCCTGACCTTCCGCGTTGCCCATGAGCAGTGAAGGATGACTTTTGACGAGCCGTGTCAGATGTGACAGGCAATCTAGTTGGGCTGAGTGGAAATGTGCTGTACAAGTTTGAAGCCTTGGTTGGGGGCATTCTCCTGTGTTTGATGCATTTCAATTGACACCGGGCCTCAGCGCGCTGTTCGCCGCAGGCGGCTCGGCTCGCGCTGCACGTGCCGGCCGGGAAGGCGCCGCCCAGCGCTGTGGCGCGTCCCCGGCTTTCGCTGTCCTCTCGTCCTCTCTGCCTTAAGCCCTACTTCGAAGTGAATTTTTATGTTTTCGGTGGAGCAGATTTGTGGAATTTTTTTTGCACAGAGCGGAGAAAAGGGGGAAATGGTTAACATATGCTGTTCTCCATCGTGCGGAGTGAAGTGCCTATGTTGGCAGCTGTGATTTAAGGGACACTCGTTTCCTAGTTTGTAATTTCTACAGGTTTGTTTTGACTTTAATCGTAAACGGGAAAACGCGGCGTTGGCGAGAACTCCCGGCCCACCAGGGCGGCAGCGGGGCCCCCAGGCGCCCACGGCTCCGTCCGCTCCGTTTCCCCGCTGTGCTTGGGCGGGACGCGGGTGCGGTTGCATTCAGATCTCTAAGCTTGAACGTGCATCTTCTGTGAACGGTCTCTTGAGTCACCCGAGGGACGGTGGGCAGAAGTCTCCGGCGTCGGCAACTGTCCACTGACGCGTCCTTTCCGCAGAAAATCTGATGGTGCCGCGGCCTGGCCCGTTCCTGCCGCTGCGGGCTCTTCTCGCCCGCCCGGGGCTTCCCTCCCGCCCAGCCGCCCGCGTCTCCCGCACAGGGCGCCGTGTTCGCCTCCCAGGTCGGCGTCGCTGTGGGGCGTCTGCGGAGCGGCCGAGGGGTGGGATCGCGCCTGCTGCGGGCTCAGGGGCCGAGCTGTCCCCTTGCGTGCAGAGGGCGCCCCTGTCTCCGCCGCCCCGTGGGCTGCGCTGAGCTGGGCGGCTCCTGGTCTGGGGGCCGCGCGGGAACTTCTCGGAATGCCCGGTTCGTGCCGGGACACGGGGTCGGGTCTCTTGGTCTCAACAATCACTGACCAAGGAAAAAGAAGTTAGATTTGCTTTATTTTTAAGTTTGTAAAACTTTCTTGGTATCCCCAGGGGACTGTTTTCAAAGGCTGTTCTTAACAAGGAAGGGATGTTTAAAACTGGATCTCTATCTGGTATTTCCCTGAGATTATTATAATTTCAGTTGAACAAATTTTGAGAGCTGGCAAGCGCCAAGCCTTATGATAGGTACTGGCCCTTTGTCACATGGCTGTGTGTGCTCGGGGTCCGTTTCTGGACTCTGCTCGTTTTTCTGTCTGTCCTCAGCCAGCACAGCCCTGCCTTGATTGCCGTAGCTGGTGTCCCGTGGCAGAAGTCCTCCAAACCTAGCCCCTTTCAAAATTGTTTTGTCTGTTCTCGGTCCTTTGCATTTCCTTCTGGGAATAAGCTTATTAATTTGTACAGAAAAAAGCCTGTGGTTTTCATTGGAATTGCATCCAATCTATAGATAAATTTAGAGAGGTTACACAGTTCTGAATCTGGATCTGTGATGTTGGTGTGTATCTGTATTTGTCTTTTAAAATATATTTCAATGTGCTTTTGTAACTTTTTGGTGTATAGTTCTTTTAAATACGTTTTTAAATTTATCCATAAGTTTTTCATGTGTTTTTGATTCTCTAAAGATGTATTTTTAGTTTCAGTTTCCAATATTTCTTTGCTAGTGACTAGAAAAATACAGGAGCTTTTTGTAAATTTGTCTTGTATCCTGTGAGTTTGGTAAACACACCTATTAATTCTAGTGGTCTGCGGATTCTTTCATGTGTTCTAAGTGCATGAACATCTCTTTGAGAATGAAGACAGTTTCGTTTCTTCCTTTACAATATGTATGTCCTTAATTTCTTTTTCTTGCCTTATCTTGCTGGTTGTAGTCTCCATACTGTGTCAAACAGGAGGGCTAAAAAGAACATTCTTCTGTTCCTGATCTTAAGGGTAAAGCATTCAGTATTACTGTTAAATATAAGTACACATTCTTTTAAATTCCCTTGATAAGATTGAAGAAGTTCCCCTCTTTCTTGTGGGCTGAGCGTTTCATGGAGGGGTGTGTGATTTTTGTCAGATGGCTTCTTTGCATCTTTTGAAATGTTTATGTGGTTTTTGTCTTACTCTGTTAATACAGGAAAAATACATTGATTTTTCTGTTTAACAAACCTTACTTGCCTGTGATGTCACTTGCTTTGAGAAATAAATACACATTCATCTTTCTGTATATGTACGCATAATTCCAGTATTGTTTCTATATACATATAAATACAGATAATGCTGGTATATATTTGGTAATATTTTAAGAATTGTATCTGTTCAAGAGGATGTCAGTCTGCAGTTTTCTTATAATGTCTTTTTCAGGCTTTATTATCAGGGAAATGCTGGCCTCATGAGTTGAGAAATATTCTTTCTCTTAAAATTGCTTGTTTAGGATTAGTTTTTTTATTTAAATGTTTTTGATAATATCTAGGCCTGGAATTTTTTTTGTGGGAAGTTTATTCAATTTTAAAAATATGTACAGTACTATTCAGATTTTCTATTTCTTCATGACTCACTTTGGTAATTTCTCTTTCAGAGAGTTTGTCCATTTCCTCAGAGTTGTTAAATTTTTTGTTAATGGTTCATAGTCCTCTCTTACCATCCTGTCATCCCTTTCAGGGCTATAGGGCAGGTCGTGATGGCTCACTTCTGCTGTCCTTTTGCTCACTCCTAGGATAGGACTTACCTCCCTGCCTCCTTCCAGATCAGTCTTATTTATCCACTTTTTAATCTTTCCACAGACCAGTTTTTGCTTTCATTGAAATTTTTTCAGTTGTATATTGATTTCTGTTTTTTATTTTTTATAATTTACTCTTTAAGGTAGAAAGCAAGCATAAGGTTAGAAGCATTGGTCATTGATATTGAACTTTTCTTATTTAGTAACATAAATATTCAAAGCTGTTAATTACCCTCTAAGCAATGCTTAAGGTGCATTCTACAAATTTTGATATGGTTTGATTTTATTCAGTTTGAAATGTTTTAGTATTTTAAACATTATAATTTTCATTATGATTGCTTGTTTGACCAATGGACATGTTAGAAATGTGTTGTTTAATTTCTAAATAGGGTCCATAGTGACAGATGTCCGTGTGCATTTGCAAAGAATACGCTCTGCTGTTGTGAGCAGTCTTCTACAAACGTACTTTGGGTCAGGGTGTTGTTTAGGTCTTCCATATCTTCTGACGTTTTGTCTCCCTGTTCTATTGATTACTAAGAAAGGAGTATTGACATCTATAACTCGCATTATGGATTTGTCTCTTCTCTAGTTCCGTCAGTTTTGCTATATGTGTTGGGAAGATCTGCGAGTGGTGTGTCGTCACAGAGGGTTGCTAGGTCCTCCTGACGGACAAACTCTTTAATGTTATGAAATGTCCCCGTTATCCCTGGTCATTTTTCTTATTCTGAAGTTAGCTTTGGTATTAATATTGCCAGCTTGCTTATGCTTTGTCTTTGCATACATTGTATTCTTTTCATCATTTTGCTTTTAATCTATTCATTATATTTTTGAAATGTGTTTCTTGGAACCAGGGCAGAGTTACCTAGTGAGCCAGGCTCTGCCTTCATTTGCAGCGTGGTGTCTCACGGTCTCGGTGCTGTGGGTGGGCTCCGTCTGCCACTGTCCCGATTTTCTGTGTTAATTCTTATTCTTGGTCCCCTTTTTTCCCCTGCTGCCTTTCCCTTGAGTACTTTCTGTGATTCTATTTTATAACTACTATTGCCTTATTAGTGCTACCTTTTTTGTAAACATAGCTGGTGTGGGACAGGACTATGTGTTAGAAATTCCAGCAGTGATGATTTGCCGTTTCTACCCTGTCCAGGGTTGTGGCGGTCGCTGGCTGCATGTAGCTGTGGAGCACCTGACATAATATGGCTGGTTCAAATGAGGGAACTGGATGTTTAATTACATTTAATTAGAAATAATTTAAGTATTGGGACAGTTGCTTGCCACGTTGGACAGTGTGACTGTAGGGTTTGCAATATTTGTCTTTAACTTCTCAGGATCTGCTTTGAAATGGTTTTCTGTGATGTCACATGCAATGCAGGAGCTTCCCTACGGTGAACTCCATTGGCCCCTTGTCATGGATTTTACTTCCACATGTACACTTCAGAATACACTTATTTTTGCTTTAAATAATCAGTGGTTTGGAAACAATTGTTTAGAATTGAAATGGAAAGTCAGAACATATTCTTTTTTATTTATACATTTATTGTTCTAAACACATTGAAGGCCACAGAAGGACTTTAATGGCTTACCCAGATCTATGGCTGGTTGTGGGCAGTGGTTGGAAAGGATAGGGAGCAGCTAGGTCAGTTAGGAGGCTGTCAGAATTGTCCAGTGGTGAGAAGTGATGGTTGCTTGGGGCAGGTGGAAGTGAGGGTGTTAGGAAGTGGTTACATTGGGGATCTCTTTGGAAATACAATACTGTAGTTGTTACTAGCAGAGCTGTATGTGATGTGTACTTTGTTTGAACATTGTCCCACATCCTCACCCCATTTCTTACCCAATTTTCTTTTCAAAAATAGTTATGGACATTACAATCATAGCCATGTGTCCAATTTTCATTCGAAAATGTTGATCCACTGCATACTTTGTGAATCGACTTGTTTATAAGTAGAGCTATCTATCTCTCAGAATTGGTGATCTATTAAGAGGGGAAGACAAAATGTAATACAGCGATGAGATGACTCTTTTCTGAGTCATGGTATCCATTTGAAGAGCAGTGATGTTTGTAACAATGGTGTTTGTTTTACGGCCTTTGGTTAGGAGCAGTAGTTTATGGCATAGACTGGCTTCATTTCCTCCTGTCTCATCCCCTTGAGTGGACAACTGTTTCACAACAGAAGGTGATAAAAGATTTCTAGTTCATTTATTAATTCTACTTTGAGAGGGAATGTCTGATTTCAAGGAAAGACACTGATGGTATCACCTGAATTGAATGATTAGCATTATCTTGCCTTTAGACTCTGAGCTCCCTGCAGTATTAGAGACATTCTCATCTTTGCACCAGCTTTTAACGATGTTTTGGCATTTAAGCCAAGATATGGTTATACTTTGAAAGCTCTGGAAATAATTCTAAGATCAGTATGTTTATTTCAATTTTGAAATCCAGAAGGTTTGCTTTGAAATTAATATGGTATCATAAACTGTCAATGGAATAATCAATGGTGGAACCTGATAATGTTCTAATTTACACAGTATTGAATAATACAAATATCTAACATTTTCTCTTGGAATTCAGTATGACTTTAAATGGGTGAGATCAGTATTTAAGTGTACACAGAGATATGGTAACTGCTGTCCAGAGACTTCAATTATTAATTGCCGATTTCAGATAGCTAATTTATTCTTAATGTCCAATAACATTAAATGGCCACTGTTCCTGGGTTTTTTTGTTTGGTTTCATTTCTTGTGCTTACCTTGTAAGTAAGTTTCAGATTGCATTTAAATAAGGTTGGATACAGTCTCATTAAGAATATGGTATTGTGATTGATGAATTTCCATCTAAGTATTTAGAAGTAGTAAGTTAAAGGACTTGGTCACATGGCTTGAGTGAGATTTGGTAGCCAGTGTTCTGAGTGATGTATGGGACTGAGTGAAGCTCATTTCCTTGAGGGGTAGAGTTGATATGAGCAGAGTTTACAGCCTTGGGAGAGTGATGCACTTCGCTGGATTCTGTTCCGAACGTCTGCTGCTGCTCAGTCTGTGCCCACCCCCACCCAGAGCCAGAGCTGGCCAGCTATGTGTCCTTCTCTGCCCGGCTCACTGCATGTCAGATATTCCCTGACTCTTGGGTGGGTAATTACTCTGTGCAATGTAGGTGAGTAACTGATCAGTGCTTTGCAGATACAAGCAAAGTTTACAGTGAGGCCTCTGCCCTTCTCATTTTGAAGAGAAGAAATAAGATACCTAATCATGTTTGTTTGCCCAGCTGTATGTTCAGACCTAGCAGTTCCTGAGCTACGTCTACCTGGCAGCAGTTCGATGGGGACACCAAGGTCGGGAAGAGACTGAGTGGTAGAAGGGAGGCTGGGCCCCTCGTGCACATATGTCAGCTGATGGAACGTGGGGTGGGCGGCCAGTGTCCAGCCCACTGGACCAGTTTGCTGTCTAGAGTTAGGTTTGTGCTTGGGGGCACTATGGCATGTGCCTAGCATGTCTTGCTCCCTTTTTAGCTTCTAATGCCATATTCCTTTGAAAGAGGTACCTGCATTTGTATACTATGGGAGAATGTTGTCACCACACCCTCTTCCTCAAAAAATGACTTAGACACATGCTGTTCTGATAGCACAGCCGAGGTGGGATCACCTGTGCCCTCCCAGAGGTGCCTGGAGATGCCCTGGCCCACCAGCCCTGCAGAGCAGAGCAGTCTTCCTGTGTGTGCCGTTCGGTGCTACCCGCCTGCGTGGGTTTTGTGTAGCCTCTGAGGCCCACCCAGCCCTGCGAGGTGCATGTTCTCAAAGCCTGTAGGAACCTTCTCACCAGCCAGTTCCTGTTATCCAGCACTTTTTCTTGTACTTAGATGTCTGGTACCAACAATTATCAGTAGATTTGAAGATCAGTTGAGATAGGGGACAGCGTCCCAGGTTTTCATGGCTCACCCGGGACCAAGGTCCTGGCAGCCCCGTGGATGTGTGGTGCTCCCTCCACAGAGGACAGTGTTCGCCTCACGGTGGGGTGGGAAGGGGGATGGAGAAGCAAAGCAGACCAAGGCATTAAAGCTTCTAGCCATGTTGATTGTGTGTCCTGCAGACTCCAGGCCTTGCGTCTTAGGAGGACGTGGGCATTGGCTGATGGTAAAATAAAGCAAGATGAGAAGGGGTGGGGTACAGGGAGGCCGTGGGTGAAACTGTGCTGCTGCTGTAAGGATCTCAGGTTATGAAATGACTGCATGTTCCTTCGCAAGGTATCAATAGATTAGGGCTGTGGATTGTGAACTCTACATCTCTAACCTATGAACTCAGCACAAGTGTGTGGCTGAAACCAATAGAGGGAATAAATGAACAACAAACATACTTGGTTCATCCAAAAGAAGTCAGGAAAGGGGAACAAAAGGACAAATCGCAGATGAGGCAAGTAGAATATACAAACAGCCTTATCAGCAGTTACTTTAAAAGTCAGTGGACTAACTGAAAATTCAGATTAAGTCCCACTGTAAGAACACAATGTCCCACCATCAAGTAAAGAGGCACACCTCAAATACCGTGTAAAAGATGTATTCTGCAAGCGTTAACTGTAAAACAGTTGGTCTATGTGAATATACGACAGTAGACCTTAAAGTAGAAAGAAGGAACAGTACAAATAAGATCATATCAGTGAAGCAGAAAATGGTATAATAGACATATTAACAAAGCCAAAACCCATGTCTGGAAAGATTTGTAAAAAGTTTTTTAAATCCCTACCCAAGACTGATCAAGGGGGAAAAAAAGGAGAAAAACCAAATAACAAATAATAGAAATGAAAGAAGAGGCATCACTACAGATTCTACAAATGCTCAAAGATAATAAGAACATATTATTTCAAACTTTATGCTGACAAATTTGGCAGTTTAGATAAAATAAGCAAATTGCTCTTCAGATCTTAGCAATTGAATCTAAACAAATTAAGAATATTCCCTCAAAGAAAAATTGAGACCCATGTGGCTTTCACTGTTGAATTTTATAAAACAGTTAAAGAAGAAATAATACCAATCTTATGTCAGCTTTTCAAAGGAATAGCAAAAGAATACTTTCCAGCTTGTTTTATGAGACCAGCATAACCATGATACCAACATTGGCAAGGACATCTGGGAAACAAAACCCACACACCAGCATCTCATGAACCCAGATGCAAAAATCCTCATAAAAGAATGTCAATTCTATAATATAGAAAAACATGTATGTTTCTAGTGGGGTTTATCTTAGGAACTCAAGGTTGAATTTAACTTTAAAAAATCAATCAGTGCAATACTTCACATTCAGAGATGAAAAAGAGAAAAACTTTGATCATCTCAGTAGTTACCAAAAGAAAAAAATTTTGGTGAAATTCAACATCCATTCATGACAAAAACCCATAGCAAAGTAAGAATGTGGTGGAAACTCCCTCATGACAGAGTATACGTGAGTGTGCACGTGTGCTTGTGTCGTCTGTTTCCTCCAATACTAACCACGCTTGGTTGATTTTAGTAATTGCCAAATGCTCTACCTTCAGCAAGTGTTCCCTGGCACAGTCTTTCCTCTACTTTTCTCTAAATCCCTTTTTGATATTTGCATTTATTTTCAGCTCATCACCAACTTTTCAGGCTTAATTAAAATCTTCCCAGAAAATTAAAATTTGTCCTTCAGATTCCCGTGTGTTCCTGCAGCTCATGTTAGTGCACGTAAGTTCAGCCAGCCAGTCAGGGAAGCTTGAGGCCACTTTCGTGGGCAGAGTGGAGACTGTTGGGTAGACAGGGTGCAGACGCCATTGAATATGGAAGGCTGGACTGCCTCCTTTCCCTTCCTGGATGTTCGTACCTTTTCTACCTTGATGAGCTGTTCCAAGCTCAGGAAGAGCCAGCTGAGTTTACCAGCCTTGTATGTAAAGGTGCAGAGGTGTATGTGGCGGTGGGGGGAGGGGGGGCTCAGGAACATGCAGTGGAATATTCTGTGCTCCAGATCGTGAGTCCCATCCACGTGCATGCTTCTCTGCCATCCTTCCCCACCTCTTCCTCCTTTGGGTAATGGATGAGTTAGTTTGTTTGCACCATGTCATATTGGCAGCAACCACACGTGTAGTCAGTATTGCGGGAGAATCTGGAGTTCTTTCTTCTTGAGCTTCTGGCTGCACATGCGAATTTCAGAGGAGATGAGTCTGTCCTGGGGAGAAGGCCTGATGCTCTGGAACTGGCTCCAGCCTTGGCCCCCTCCACCCTGTGGCCTCCTACAGGAGGATGAGCTAGGAGAGGCCCAGGGGCTACTCTGCCTACCCCAGGCCTAGCTGTATTTGAAAAGCTAAGTTGCAGATGGCCCTAGTTCTGGCAGTACCGGCCTAACTTCTGTTGCACAGTACCTTTTTTATGCATCCGATAGTGCCCTGGTGAAGCACTTTGGGTAAAGAAACAGATTTTTTTTCAAGATACATATTACTCTTCTCAGAACTATTAACCTGGTAAAGTCAAAATTGTTCTGTAAACTGTTGGCTGTAGAGCTTGTGTAACCCCGTTGTGGAGAATGCTTTCCATCGGGTGAATAGCGGAGAGCACAGCCCGAGAAACAAGGTTGGGCTCCCAGCGCACCCGGAGGTCACGGAGTGTGAGGGCTGCTGTCTGCCTCTGAGAGGACAGAGGGGGCTGTGATCCCCTCATCCTCCCAAGTGTCCCTAGCATTAAAGGACATCAGATGGACTTTCAGCCGGCTCCACAGAGCACCAGCTCACAGACAGGCTTCCTGGAGCCGTCGCCTTGGTCCCCAGATCTAGGAGGAAAAGCTGTGGGACGCGTGTCTCCCTTGGTTATTGCTCAGTTCTAGTATAATTAGAGGCTCCACTTGAAAGTGAGAAATCAAAGGAAGATTTCAGTTGTTGAACAAGATGTGTGGGGGGGCGACGAGGGCTCGGGTTGGAAAGTATCGGTGACTGTTTTTCTCACGTGGATCAGTCTAACATATGTGACTTCAGTAATTGAAGATGGTGACAGGCTAAACTAAGCTGAGATTCCCCAGGGAGAGACTAGGATTTCTGGAACCAGTCTAACAAAAACAGAAACTTGAAGAAGAAAACAGAATATACGCCCTTCTTCCCTGCCTCCCTCCCCCTTTAAGAAAGTAAAATAAAGCAGCTTTTATGATAAAGAATTCAGTTTCTTACCCCCAATCATAGTGACGTTTTGTGCTCTTGGTGCGGGACCCATTCTTAAAGAGAAGTCTTCACTTGGCCCGGACCCCTCGCGATGAGCGTGAGACGTGTGCTCCGAGGGTCCCTGCCCCGCTTCCTCACAGCCGTGTGAGCTCATCCAGAAGAGGCCTCTGAAAATAAACACCGTCCCGCTAGCCTTTCCTACCCCGCCTCGTGTTCTGCTCTTGGGCAAATATCTGCCGTGTTTCCACGGGGAATTATCATCATGTATTTTACAGACACTCGACTATCATCTAAGTGGTTTATTTTATTCCCATAGTTTAGAAGAAAAATACAGAAAAGAAATTTGGAATGTGTGAGCCCAGACTTACGTTCTGGCAAGGAGCTAAAATTGCTGCTCTGTTGTGTTCGTGGTGACTCTCGGGTGTTCAGAGTTTGTGTGTGTTGTGTGAAGTTACGCACTGGAGACGGCATGTTAGTGACTCCACTTTGGAGGCATCTGATTATTTTTAAAATTATGGCTGGTGCTAAATATATATTTTAGTCTTTTATGAAGAATTTTAATATCCATGCAGATAAACATCATCTAAACAACAGTTTCAGATGCTTTGGGATGTTTTTGGAGAAATATGGCCCTACTCTTCATTTTGTTTACACTGGTCTGTTCATCACAAACCATAACTAAATGGAATTTGCCTCCATGAAATGAACTGAGTGTAAGTTATTTTTCAAAAAGCTTTACAAGTTTGCCTTACAAGTTTTGGGAAAAATGAAGAAACATAAGAATTATTTTCAGGGAGTAAATGTTTCCCTACGTGTTTCCTGTGTAGCCCTGGTTTTTCAGAAGGTGGTGCCGGTGTCTCCTTCAGTCGCTGGGAAGTGACAGTCACTGCTTTCCTCTGGCCAGCCTGGCCTCGAGTCCTCGTGCCAGCATCTGCCGTGGCATTGACCCTGGGGTGCTCTCTAGAACCCAGCCCCTGAGCTGAGTCCTTTAGCAAAATGTCCAGGGCAAAACCAGTGGGTGTTAAGTGAGGGGAAAAACTTCTGATACCCAGGTTGTGTTAGTGAAGGAGCCACCACCCCAGTACTGGGCCCGAATATCTTTTGAACTGTGGGTATCTGGGGACAGACAAAGCTGGGACTGTTAGGAATCTCGACTAATAAAAAGCCGAAACTCCCTGAGCTTAAGATGCTTGAGGTTTGATTCAAAGTCACATTTAAGCTGACTTCACCCAGCTTCCTTTTCTTCTGCTTATTTTGTTTGTTCACAAGATAGGAGGACAGTGAACCAGGAGTTTATCACTTACAGGAGGGAGAATCTCATCTTTCCTTGGAAGAAGATTCAGCAGCCACTGAAACAACCAAAACCCAAAGACAGCCAACACCCCGAAGGGCTCTCCCTTCCTGGAGGCACCTGGCTGCCTGCACCTGGCCCAGGTGGTACCTTCCCAGCCGGGTTTTCCTGCTCACTCGGGAGCAGATCCTGGCCCCTAGACCCCTGCCTGGCAACCGTGCTCTTACCCCACCAGGCCTCTGTTGCTAGGCATTAGATTTTCCCTTTAACTGGCTCGTATTACTTTGAAGATACTGTGGATAACTTGGGGTTATATGGACCGATTGGCTCTTCTATATTAAACGTGCCATGTAAACCCTTAGGATCCCACCATATCTGACTATGGGAATATCTTTGAGTATTGTTTTTGGTAGAAACAGATACTGCCATGCTAGAAATTTTGGTACCATCTCTCTACACACATGTGCTGGGGATGTGCTATGTGTATTGTTATGAGTATTATCATGGAATATCTTCCATGATAGTGTGTTTCACATTGTAGGCTGTCTACACCTGGTTATAAACCTTAGGTATTAGAATTGTTAATGGAAAAGAACCCAAATGCCATAACATAATTTAAAGGTTTATTCTGAGCCAAGTATGAGTGACCATGGCCTGAAGCCACACCCAAGAGGCCTTGAGGAAGTGGAATTGGTTTAATAGGGCTACAGTTTGTTTTTATACATTTTAGGGGACAGGAATTTCATGTAAAGTCTTAATACATGGAAAACATACACTGATTTGATCGGAAAAGGCGGGATATCTCAAAGTAGGGGATTACAGGTTATAAGTAGATTTAAACATTTTCTGATTTGTAATGAGTTACGGAAATGAAGCTTTGTTTAAAGGCTTAGGATGTTTTGAGTTAAGATAAAGAAGTCTGTTAGAGACAAGTCACCGGTCATAGACTCAGACTGAAGAGATCTGTTGGGTAAATTGAGGACCCACAAGTGTGGTTTAAGCTTTGTCTTAAGTGGCCTTAGGCCTGTTGAATGAGTTTACAAAGGATATTTCGAAGAAGGGGGGAGGTCATGAGACGTGTGTCTGACCTCCCTTCTCAGGGCCAGCAACTCAGTGTTAGGGTATTTTTGGGGTCCCCTTGGTTAAGAAGGGGGATCCGTTCAGTTGGCTGGGGGGCTTAAGATTTTATTTTAGTTCACAGATTTTCCTTCAGGTATTCTTCTAGTAGAGCCTGAGATCGTAACTCACTTTGGAAGGATGGAAGGGTTAAACGTGTAAAATTTAGTAACTAGGTAACTGACACTGTTTGTGTGAGCCATGTCACCTTTTTGTTCTTCACAAAGGCTGTGCCTTCAGGTTGATTGTCTTTAGGGAAAAGTTAAGTCAGCCCTGCATTTCTGCCATAGCTCACAACTAAAACACATTCTTGATCTCGGCTTATTCCCAAGTGGATGTTTTCTTATCCCTCAAAACCACAATTCAGGTATTCACAGTGGGTCTCCAAAGTGTGACAAGCTGGGTGCAGGTGTGTTTCCTGGACTTGCTGGAATAATCCCACCCGACCTTCTTTGTGAGCAGGATAGTATCCAGAAGGTTGAAAAGGAAAATGCAGTTTATTGGAACAAATATGTCAAGTGATCTGTTCTTTTCGCAGAGATGCTAAATAGCGTGTCAGAAAGCTGCCAACGCCCTCACAAGCGTGTATCTGCTCGTGGAGCGATGGCCCTGCACGTGAACACGGGATAGGAGCTGTGGAACCGGGGGCGGGCAGTTGGCCTGCAGCCGTGTTCTTTGTCTGGGTGATCACAGTGTGTCTCCCGTCTGTGGCTGGCCGGCCGCGTCCACCTTCTGTGTGCGCCAGGTACCCGAGGTGCTTCGTTAATATGTAATTCTCACAACATCTCCCCCGTAGGAGCAACAGGTCCCCGGCACTGGTGGTGTCCGTCCAGATGAAAGGGTCTGGCCACTGTGATTCCACTTCTCTTTGATCTCCCTGTAGAAGGTCGGCTTGTCTGCCTAGAGATTCCTCTGAAGGGCAATTTAAAAGTTGGATTTGAGCAACATCAAGTGAAATGTCTTCCCATCTCATGCCGTGAGGAGCTCTTTGGTGTAGTTCATGGCTGGATGTGAGGAAAGAGATTAACCCTTCCTTTGAAACAAACCGTCTTGCCGGCTGAGCTTCCCGGATCTTTCCCTCCTCTGCTTTTAGGGAAAAAAAAAATTATTTTTTGTTCTCTTGAAGCTCCTAGGCTCTTGAAAATGAACTCGTTGCAGTGTTTAAAATTCATCCTGGGACTTAATTACCTTTACTTTGTTAGTGTGTGTGAGAGTGAATGTGTGGACAGTGAGACACTCAGAACTGATAGAAAACAGAAGATTTTCATGGGCAGAGTTGAGACACTGTCTCAAGGTGTTGTGATCAATATAATAATCCATTTTTAATGGTGAACTGGCAAGGGCTACTAAATAGCAATTACTGGGCAAAGTGCTATGAGAAGGTAAAGCCGCTTGGTGAATTATTTCATTGCACTCGTGTGCTTCTGCTGGGGGAAGATGGCCAGTTTGCCTCTGATGTGGTTTGTTTAAAGAAAAATGACTCACTTTGAAGATACTTGCTTTATTTTGTAAATATTTTAGAAAAGTGCATCACTGTCCAGAAATCCAGATCTATACTTTTTTTGTTTTAATGAAATAAGGGGAGGAAAAATAGCTTGAAATCCCAAACCTCATCGGTGTCGATATGATCGTAAAGTGAAACAGGGAAAGGTAATTTGTTGCTTGTATTTTCCATCCATGTTTCCATGTTACGTATTTTGTCTCCCAACTTTTGTTAGTGGGAGTAGTCTGATTTTTTTTTTTTAAATTAACTAATATTCCACTACTTAGGAATTTGTAACTCAACTTGTGACTACACGGCCTAAGCTTTACATGGTACTATTGAAGGGCAGAAAGTAGGAGGAGGATTTTACTCTTTGTTTTTTTAAGGTGCGTTAAAAGCCAAATAATAATCTGTTGGCTGAATGTATTATCCATCCTGCCATGTGGTGTTCAAACGGGGAGGCAGAAGAATGAAAGTCTCTTACAGTACAAACTTTTGGAAACCGTACTGTTTCAGGGTTGTTTAAATTTATAATGATGGCTTACATGCATATATGGTTTTGTAATTTTTTTGAGGTTATAAAAAGTATGTGTTCAATGTTGAAATAAAGTACAAAGAAAATAATTTTTACTCCTATCACAGGTATGACTGTTTGAGTCCTTCTAGTTCGTTGTTCATGCGTGCAATGTACAAACCTTAACAAAATTTGGGTTTCACTGCATGTGTTATGATGTGATGTGCCTTCTCATGGAACATCATGTGCATGATGCCATGTCATTTAATACTGGATATGTGGTATCCCAAATTACTGATGTTTCATGATTTATTTAATAACCTGTAATTAGTAATTTAGCTTATTTTCATTTTTGACTGTACCAGATTTTACTGTTGTGCTGTCCTGGAGGTGACTTGCATGTGGGTGCTGTGTTTGATAGGGCGTTTTCTGATTGATGTGTCTCAGTGGTTGGCACGATGACCTGTGAGGCGGTGAGGCTACTAGCAGTCATCTGTGTCACAAAGGAAGAAACTGAGGCTTATAAAGATTAAGATGGGTATTTTGAACTGTAATTTCCCCAGTACAGGGCGAAAGCACACGATAAAGGGTTTTGGAAGTTCCCCTGATCAAAGACCAAGCTGCTTTTCTCCAGGACAATATCTAAGCACCGCTTGTGTGCCGGACACTGTTCTGGGTTCTGGTGAACGAGGCTCAGGTCCCACCCTCTGCTCCGTGAGGATACCAGGTCAGCTCTGTGGTAATTTCTGGGAGTGCCTGTGTGCACGCTGGGGTTTGGGGGGGAGAGTTGTTTACTCCGCCACATTGCAGAGCGAGTTCAAAGCCTTCTGTGAGTTGACTGGGTGTCTTTAAAAGCCAAGTTCAGAAGGTTTTCATGTAACGATGTTTGGTTCCATATCTCATGCTGCTATGAGAACTAAATATGTTGTGGAGGAATATCTAGATTCAATGAATAAGTAAAGGGTAAAATAATCATTTAAATATGTTCTTTGAAAATAACTGCTTTGTATCTTAAAATATTTTCTGGACAAAATTTTGTGTAAATTAAAACAAAATTCTGTTTTTCACCATTGAATTAGAGAAAAGTGTAAATAAAAATATTCAGCATTTTTAAGGATGAGCTGAAACAGGTGTTTTCACCTGATGCTGGTACTGTAAATGGCTGTGAATGTTGCGAACGTGCAGCCGTAAAAATGTTACAATCCTTTGATTCAGGAATCCTGCTTTGAAAAAGTATATTCTAGAGAAAATCCAAAATATATAGGAAAAAACTTTATACATTGTAGCTTCTCTTACAGAGGAAAAAATGGAAACAAGCCTAAATATCCAACAATAGTGAAATCATTTAGATAATGTCACATTTTCACCAAAAATAGGATCTCAGTGCTTATGAGGTTGTGTAGTCATGGAAAATGCTTCAGTTAAATGATAAAGCATAGCGAGTGACTAACCAGTGTGTACGTTACAATTGTAACTATGTCACTTCAGAAAAAGCTTGAAGTCAGCAGCACTCCAAATGGTAATAATGGCTGTTTTGGGACAAAGATCAAGGAAGTTCCTGATTTTCTTTGTGTTTTAGATTTTTATGTAGTGCAGTTATATTTTTAAAACTGACTTTTATAAAAGTGACGTATTTTAAAATATAAGCAATAGAGGAAAGCAAAAGAAAATAATAAGTCACCTCCCATCCCACAGCCCCAAAATAATCAGTGCTGATACTTGGTGAATGTCACTCCGGAAGTCACCCTTTGTATATCATTTCCTCCTGCCTGAGATTTCCTTTGCCGTTTCTGGTAGCGCCAGTCTGCTGCAGAGGGATTCTTGCAGCTTTTGTACGCCCCCAAAGTCTTCATTGCTACTTGTGTTAATAGATACTTTCACTGGGTATAGAATTCTAGATTGACAGGTTTTATTTTTTTCAGTACTCTACAGATTTTGCTACGCTGCCTTCTTGTATTGTTTCCATTAAGAATTCTGCCGTCATCCTTGCCTTTTGTGCCTTTTTTCCCTCTGCTGGTCATGCTCTTTACCAATTTTTGAACTATTTGATTTTGATGTGTCTTCGTGAAGTTTTTTTCATGTTTCCTTGTACTTGGTTTTGTTGAACATCTTGTATCGGTGCATTTTATCGTTTGCATCAAAATTGGAAATATTTTGGCTGCTATTTCTTCAAATATTTTTTCTCTCTCCCTTTTAGAAATTCCAATTACACATGTATAAGATTTCCGGAAGTTGTCCAACAGTTCACCAATATTCCTTTCGATTCTTTTTCTCTTTCTCTGTCCTCCATTTTGGATAGTTTCTGCAGGTACACGTTCAAGTTCACTAATCTTTTCTTATGCAGTGTCTAATCTATTCTCATTCAATGTATTTTTAATCTTAGATTTTTTTAGTTTTAATCTCTAGAAGTTCTATTTGGGTGATTTTATTAATATCTTCTATAATTCTAGTTTTTGAACATTGGAATACAGTTGCAATATCTGTTGTGTTTTTGCTAATTTTAACATCTGGTTTAGTTGTAGGTCAGCTTCAATTGGTTGATATTTCTCCTTGTAATGGGTCATGTGTTCTTGTTCCCTTGCATGGCTGGTGGTCTTTGACTGGATGCCCAGCATCGTAAATTTTACCCAGTTGAGTGCTGGGTATTTTCACATTCCAATAAATATTCCTGAACTTTGTTCTGGGACAGTTAAATTACTTGAAAAAAATTTTAGTTCTTGTGTGGTCTTTTAAGACTCTTAGGTAGAAGCAGAGTGGTGAACTGAGGCCAGCCCCTCTGAGCTCAGATCTCTGCAGTCCTAATCCTCAGATGTGTGTGTCTCTGGTTCTGTCTTGCCCTGGTCCCCAGGAGCCGGCTGGGCCCCTCCTGTGCCTGGGACTCTCAGGGTAGTCGTAACCCCCACCCATTTAGTTTATTTCCCATCACTTACCATCTCTGTACGTTGCTCTCCAGTATCTTGAAAGCTGTTTTTGTCTTTTTTTTTTTTTTTTCCTTTTTGGATGTTTTGGTGGAGGATAATTCCTTTTTAAAAAGGTACTAGCTACCAAAGCTCATTCAAGAAGAAATAGGTAACCTAAAGTCCTATGTCTACTAATATTATACTAGTTGAATTTATAATAGAAGCCTTTCCATAATGAAAAATTCAGGCCCAGATGTCTTCAATCGGGGATTTTACAAAACATTTATGGAAGAAATAATACCTATTCTGCAAAACTCTTTCAGAAAATACACAGGGAAGGAATACTTTCCAACACTTTATGCTGGCAGAATTACCTTGATGAAGGCATTAAAAGAAAATTATAGACCAATATCCCTCATGAACACAAAAATTCTCAAGACTATTAGCAACTTGAAAACAGGAATGTATAAAAAATTGATGGAGCATTACTAAGTTGAGTTTCTTATGCACGTAAGACTGTTCAATATTTAAAAATCAGTTGACCATATCATAGGCAAAATGGAGATAAGCCAATGATCTCAAAAAAAAAAGAAAAATTCTTGATCTGATAAAAGGGAATCTATCAAATACTTCTAGTTGAAGTCATACCTGATGATGAAAGCTTGGATGCTTTCCTGCTAAAATCAGAAACAAGGCACGGACACCCCGTCTTACCATGACTATTCAAGGAGAGGTCCTCGCCAATGCAGTACATCAAGAAAAAGAAAAAAAAATGGGCAAGGGAAAAATAAAATTATTTGTAGAGGGAGATATTGTCTACATAGAAAATTCCCAAAAATCTACAAAACTACTCAACGTACAAAAACCAATTATATTATGTACTAGCAATGAATATTGGTTATTAAAATCTTAAGACTATTTCCACTTAAAATAGTAGACAAAAACACAGAATAGGTTTATATCTAGTGCTAGTTGTAGGATATATATGCTGAAAACTATCAAACCTTAAATAAAAGAATTCCTAAATAAATGGAGACATATTGTGTTCTTGGGTTGGAAGAATCAATAATGTTAAGATGTCTCCACAAACTGATTTAACACAATCACAGTTAAAATCACAATAGGACTTTTTTTGTAGAAATTGACAAGCTATTCCGAAATTTGTATAGAAAGGTTGCAGTTTTACAGGTTTTCCAAAACTTAACAATACATCACTAGAGAATGATAAAATAACTGATCATATAATTTCTTCAAGAGTGGGCATTAAAGTCTGGATTTCACAGAATTCTTTTAGGTCAGAACTCACAAAACAGAAACTTACATTTTTCAAATTAAGGTAGTTTTTACCTTTGTTATACATCTTGGGGAAAAAATTAAAATGACTGGGATATTTTATTTGATTTTTCTGATACTTGGTTGACAATTTATATCTGTTACTGAGCATTATAGACTCAGAATTAACTAACATACTCTTCCTCCAACATCCCTGCTTAGTGGAACATTGGAATTCTTTTGGTTGGTTCAAGAAACACCCTAGAATCTTAAAGTATTTTGTGTCTAATGTAATGCTGAAAACACGAAATCTGCATAATGTATGCAGCATAACTAATATTAGAAGCATGTTCAAGGAGCAGACTGTGGGGTTAATAGAGTTTAATTTGCAAGACAAATGAAGGCTTATTTCCTCCTAGGCGCTCTGCTCTTAAATCTGGCAGGGCCACTTCTGAAGAGTAGTACCTGGAACGGATGACAGGGACCTTGTCAGACAGCAGAACTGGCTCACAGTGAGACCAGGCAGACCTTCCGTCGGCTTGGGTGCCCGTTTCCTGCGACATGGCTGTCCAGTTTTAGGCAGCTCTTCAGTTAGTTACTCGATGGTTGCCTTGCACAGCCGCATGCTTGGGGGAGGGGTGAGTGGTTCGTCCCTACAAACTTGATCATGAGCAATTGAAATGGACAATCCAAATGCCACACAAACAGTGGAGGAGTTTTTAAGTAAATCCAGATTTATCTGTGTTGAGAATATGTGCATTTTTTCAAAATGATGTTCCCGGTAATCTTTGTAACCAACGAAGATCTGTATTGTAAACATCCCACCTGAATTTATCCAAAAAAACTTAAAGCATTAAGAATAGTAGACAAAGGAATGTCCTAAAAAAATTGCCAGCTGTTGTCCCTGGCTGTGGGATCGTGTCTAATTGTGAACTGCCAGTGTGTGGGCCCGGGGGGTCAGAGCAGCTCAGCTCCTGGCACCTTTGCCTTGGAGTCGCAGGGGTCCTCTGAGCTGACTGTTGTGCTCGCTGAGTGCCAATGGCATCCCTTCGTCACAGCCGCAGCCAAAAATGCCTCCACATTTTTCTAAGCATTTGCAGGTGTGCATTCCTGTCCCGATTAAGAACCATAGAGCAGTAACTCCTAAAAGTGATAGAAGCACGTGTGAGGCTCCTCCTGTGGCAGTAGGGGACAGCGAGCGAGCAGAAGTGACGTCTGAGACTCCGCTGCAGTGGAGACTCGCAGCAGAGGGGCCTGTAGCTGAGCGAGACCTGCAGGAAACCAAACGACCTTGTGTTTTTGTCCTGCTCCTTCCCACTTGACCCTTGTCCTTGGGCCCCAAGTCGGCACCCACCCTGCAGGTGAGTGTGGGAGGAGCCCTGCGAGAGGGTGCGTGAGAGCTCTACAAGAGAATGGAAAGTTGAATTCAAGGAGAAAAACTGGAGTAAGCAGTTTGGAGAAGTCAGATGTTTAAAACATGAAAAGAAACGTAACTTTGAGTTGCAGTGGTTTTGAGTTTCATGATCTTGATGTGCCCATAACTCCCTGGGGGCCGACACATCCAGGGGGAAGCGTTCAAAGGCAGGGAGCCCGTTTGAGCGGGGCCGGGCACACAGACTAGCTAAGGAGGTGGACGGCGGCGCCGGGCGCGGGAGCCGGGCCTCGGTCTTTGGGCGTCTCTCCAGGGCAGGTCCCACACCCTCTAAACCAGGGCGACCTCCCAGCCTCGTGGCTGTTGTCTGGGCAGAGAAGGGCACCAGCACGCTGGTTTCTGATATGTTCAACCAGGAGCCTAATGATTCTTCAGCTTTTAAAGTGGTTTGTGACCCACCTCTTCGCAGGGCTGCTCTGAGCTCCCGTCCCAGCTTTGCACAAACCAGTGTGAACGCTGTGGGTGCCAGGAACCGAGGCATCAAAGCTGTGCGTTTTACCTTGGCTCTTCAGAAATTTGACAGGGTTCTAAAACCAAAATCTTGACCTTTTGTGGTTGTGACAATGACCCTAGATTGAGGTTTTCTTCTGTCTTTCCAAACTACTTGTTATTTCAACAAGTGTTTGAGCACCTTGAGCTCTTGGCCTCCGCCGTTCATGCTGTCATTGCACAAATCTGTCCAGGTGCGCCTCTGGGTGCCAGGCCCAGCCGTCCCTCGGCGAGGCCTTCCTGCCAGCCAGGCTGTCGTGTGCTCCCCACGGTGGTCATTGTTATGTCTCTCATCCGTTTGCTTCTCTGGGTCACATCTGTTTCTTTGGGTCGTGTCTGTTCCTTTGCCCCTGTCTCCCAGGACAGAGGCTTGGGGGGCGTGTGGGGGACCTAGATTGTTGCATTCTCCTGCATCCAGCACCTACGTACGATGCTATGCGGCAAACCGTAGGTGCTTGGTGGTGCGTGAGTGAGCGAACAAATGAGAACAACTAAAAAGGCATGATGGTAATAAAGCATATTGTACTGTGTGATAAAAAATGTAGTCCGTGGTGCTGGGGGCCGCACGGGCAAGGAGACTCACCTAGCCAGAGCTGGGGTGGTCTGCACAAGGACGTGAAGTTCAAGTGGACATGGCGAGGGATTGAAAGGAAACTAGGGGGACGCAGGGATGGGGAAGTGGAGACCAGGGAAGGGGTCCAGGCCGCAGGGACCCGGTGCAGGGGCATCGATCCCTGTCCCCCTCCCACCAGGTGTTTGCACTTGACTCCTGGGCCCTCTTTTCCTCATAGATTAGAAGTCGAGCAAAGCCTCCCTAAGAGGGTGGTTGTAAAGATTAAATTGTCAGACAGTGAGTGGAACCGCGGCACTCTCACCCGCCTCGCCCGGTGCTTGTGGAGTATGCCCTGCTCCCCAGCAACACCCAGTCTCCTGCTGGTGCCTTTCCGTGGCTGACCACCGCTGTCACTATGGTGACTAATTTTTGTGGGCTTCACTTTTTGCACCTTTTTGCACCGTGGAGGCAGAGCCCTGGTTGTGTTTGTCCACTGCGTTCCCGGGCCAGGCAGGTGGACCTGCAGGGAGCAGCCTTCCTGGCAATGAACTTGAAATCCGGTCAGGGTGCTCCCTGTGAGGCAGATTCCCCATGCCTGCCCTCTCTGCATTTTAGCCTTGAAGATCAACGATGTTTGTCTAGTAAATCGAGCCTTAAAATCTACCTTTCTGGCTGGGAGGAGGAGGGTGTGGTGGTCGGGCCCCTGTGAAATGGGAGGTGTCTGCCCACGGGGCTGCGTCCCCTCATCCTTCCGGCAAGAAGCAGAGCGCAGAGACACGTGGCCGCATGTAGGGGTGGTTTCGCATCAAAGTTGTGGTCTGGATGCGGTGTTGTGACCGCTGTTCCCGCCGCCCCGTCTGTGTGTTCTTTGCCCTCAGTGCCTCCATTCTGGGCCAGCAACCGTGTTGCTTTCCAGCCCGGTGGTGACTTTATGGGACAGTGTCTGTTCTCTGTGGGTAAACGGCAGGAGGTATGTTGCCCTGACAAACATGCACGCTCCAGCGTGTCCATCCAAGACCCGTGGGCTGGGGTCCCTCTCTTGGCGCCCCGTGTCTAGCAGACCAGCAGGCCACCGGCAGGAGGCAGAGACCTGGCCTGAGCAGTGGGGCAGGTTTGCATCTCGGCGCATCCCTTGTGATCTGGCATCCCAGGTGTTGCTGTAGTTCTTCCTTGGTCTTGGCACCTGTGTGGCACTTGTTGATAACATTTGTCCAATAAGCATCAGCCTAGTATGTGGAATATGGATGTGGGATTCATGAACCAGACACTAAGTTTGGCGTACGTCGGAAAAGTCACACGAGCCTTTCGGTGTCGGGATGGCAGAAGGGAAGGCAGCTGGGAGCCCAGTCCCAAGGGCTCTCGTGAGATCCCTGCCTTTTACCCTGGCAGAGGTAGGGGCAGATTTTCCTGGGAACCTGTGAGGTAGCAGCGACATTTCTGCCAGTTCCAGAACAGGCGGGGATCTGAGCTGGCCCATGAAGAAAGAGTAAGTGTTCAGAACTCCCCTTGTGGAGGGCCTGGGCTTTTATACTTTCACCTTCATTTTAAGATGCCCATGTGGTACATAAGGCTTCAATTTACATTTTAAATAACTGAAGCCAAATAAAAGACCT